>NC_077232.1:10323756-10351256 GCF_027887165.1 Monodelphis domestica | reverse complement strand
GGCTATTCCACACTGTAGACTGGACCTAGAATATCTTCCCGTTCTCCTGTATGTCCCTTTGATTCCCTGAAGAAGCTTACTGTTTTGGCTTAGCTTCAGCACTTACAACATTTATAGAATTATAGCATTTGAAAGAGATCTCACCGGTTAGCTAATACAACCATATCTGATGGAATCCATACTGTAACACTGCTGACAAGTGGTCATGCTCTAAGACCTCCAGTGAGAGGTTACCCAAGATATCCTTTGGCAGCCTATTCTTTCTTTGTGCATCTTAAATTGGTAGCAAGTTTGTCCTGACATCCAGCCTAAATTTGCCTCCACGAGACTTCTGTTGCTCCTGATTCGGTCCTTTGGGGATGAACAGAACAAATCTCCTTCTTCATACATTCTTCATATGTTTAAAGACAGCTTTTCTGCTCCAGCCTAAAGATATCCATTTCCTTCAACTGATCCTCATATGACATGGACTCAGGACCTTTCACCATCCTGGCTACCTTCTTCTGAATGTTTTCCAGTCATCTGGGGAAAGAGTGTGGAGGGTGGAGGGAAATCCACTGATCTTTGGCCTCCCTGACTTGTAAACAGAACACACCATGGGCCCTTTTCATACACATTCTCCTATCCCTGGATAGCTTGGAGTTTTGAAGGTCAGTGAAGTACAGACCCATAGGTTATTATAGGAAGACACAGATACTGATGAATTTAGAGAGATGTAAGTCAGTCACTCATAGGAAGGTAGGCTTTAGAATGGAAAGAAATGTAGAGAATTGCTAATGTAGCCTCATTTTATAGAGGAGGAAACCAAGGTTCAAAGACGTTAATCTGTACCCATTATCTCATTCCCTTTTTTAGCTATCTACTGATTTCTTCCTCATTGCCTCTAAATGTGCCCAGGTTCTCATTAGTCTTTGAAAAATCTTCATTTGACTATCTCATCATCTTAAATAGTCATTCTCTATCTCTTCCCTTTCTTAGGCAAATTCCTAGGAAAAGCCATCTACAGTTGTAGTCTCTACTTTCTGTCCCTTTACTTCTCAATCCTTTTGCAAACTAGTGTTAACATTTAACTGAAGCTGCTGTCTCCAAAGTCATCAATGATCTCTTAATTGCCAGACTCGATGGCTTTTTCTCAAGTTTCATTCAACTTGACATCTCTGAAGGATCTGACCTTGATCATCTTTTTCTCTTGGATTCTTTTTCCGTTTTTTGTGACACTTTTTTTTCTTGTAGTTGTTTGAGCACCCTTTCTCAGGTTCCATTGCTGGATATTATCTGTATTCTATTCCTGTGTCTGTGTTCTCTTCTTTCCTTCCACCTTCTCTTGGGGCTTTCATCAGCTTCCATTGTTTTAAATGTTATCTCTATGCAGATAGTTCCCAAATCTAAATATCTATCTCTAACCTCTCTCAGAGCTCTTATACTGTGTAAAAAATAGACTCGAATCCAGGACTTCAATCCCCAGAATTCCTTGCTCCAGAATGCTTTGTAATATCACTGAATTCTCACCTGGGCTGAGAGCAAGATGGGGTATTTAAACCTGGTTGTGAATAGGCTCGGGCTCTTTTGGACTTCCGTTTTGGAGCAGATGCATCTCTTCCATGATGTGAGGTTATCCTGTCTAGGCCTCTCTGGCCTAGGCATGTGCTTTCTTATTCTGTATTTTCTTTAATCCTTAACCTTTAATAAACCTCATAAAAATATAATACTCCTTGCAGAGAGAAACTAATTTCTACCTGCCTCAGTTTCCCTAATTTTTAATCTTTACAACTGTATCACCAATTGCTTTATGGATGTCTTGTACTGGATGTCCCACAGGTATCTTAAACTCAACCTATCCAAAATAGAACTCACTATAACTGTCAATCTTTCTCACTTCCCAACTTCTGCCTGACCTTATCTAAGCATACTCAAAAAGCTCCAGTGGCCTTGTTGCTTCTGGGGGCAAATGCAAATTCTTCTGTTTGGCATTTAAAGCACCTTTTAATGTGACTCCCCCTCCTGTATTATACATCACCCTACTTCAAATACATGAACCGACTGCTCCAGTCCAGCCATACTGTCCACTTTGCTGTTCCTCTTTGTGATTATTTACCTCTGTCTCTCATGCCTTTAGCAAGGCTCTATCTTATTCCTAGGATATTCTCCACTTTTACCTATTAGAATTCCTAACTTCCTACAAAGTGTAACAGTTAATTTAGTTTCTCTACGAAAAGTATTATATTTATGAGGTTTATTAAGATTATTAGAAATCAAGGAAATAAGAAAATACAAAATAAGAAAAGCATGTGCCTAGAGCACTAGCCCATTCACAATTCACTTACTACATCTTGCCTGCCAGGTAGAGAGCCGCGTGTGCTTAGAAGTGGAAGAAGAAAGAGCCTGAAGTAGGCGGAGAGTCCCCTTAAATAATAATTTGGGATCTCACACTCAGGAGAGATTATAGGGAATTCTGGGAACTACCAAGAGCTTCTGGGGATTGAAGTCTGGGGTTCAAATCTCCAGTTTTACAAAAGTTCAATTCAATGGCCACCTATTGACCTTTCCTGCCATCCCTTTGCATTTGTTTTGCATTTTTTTGGTACTGACTCATGCGTGTGTATGTGATTTTCCCCAATATAATGTAATCTTCTGGAAGGCAGGCACTTTTGGGGATGTCTAACACATAGGAAATGGTGAAATGAATGGAATGAATGGAATGAATGCCATGACTTGACCAAGGCCATACAGGTATTAAGTTGTAGAATGAGGGTTTGAATCTTGGTCTTCTGACTCTGAATCCAGTGTGATTTTAACTCTGTGAATTTTAGATTTACTCCACCCTGCTTAGTCTTTAGAATTCTAGCAACCAGGAATGTCTACACCCCCACTTAAGAATTAACTGTAGGGGAGGATGGCCTATGACCGGCATGTGTTAGCAAGTGACAAATCAGAAACAACTGACTGACCCCCTGGGCTGTCCTAAGCCAAGCTTAAGCCACCATTGGTACATGTGAGACACAGGAAGTGATGTAAATAACTGCCTATATATTTGCATCACTTCCTGTGAGAGCTTGCTCTCGACAGCATTGGGAGCTTTTGGCGGTGTTTGGCGTGCTCACAGCTTTGGTGGACTTTGGCAGTGGAGGTCACTGGGAGGAACTCTGTAGTGTGGTTTAGGTGAGGTGGTTTTCTTGAAGGACCTTGGTGAGTGAGAAGGCTGACTCTTCCTTTCCTTGACCTGCTGAAGGCACTATCCTCCAAGGAGGCCCTTCATCTTGGAGGAGGCCTCGTGGCTGGAAGCCAAGTTAGATTTAATCTTCTGAGAAGGCCCCTTGGCTGAGGCCTCTGAACTCCCCTTGACTTAAGCCAGGCTGGAGAAAATCTTATACCCTTTCCCTCTTCTCTTTCTTCTTAATTTTTCCTTCTATTGTAATTAAACCACCATAAAATCCCAAACTGATTTGATTATTTCATCGGGATCGAATTTAAATCCCTGGCGACCACTAATATAATATATTCCTTCATAACCCCTATTTACCCCTACAACTCTATCATGTTTCAAACTCTTCTCAGATCACTGGAGCTGGAAGGATCATTTATTTATTTATTTATTTGGCATCCCCAGGCAGTACCCACATCTGGACTGGTCCACAGCAGGTACCCAGTGAACCCTGGCCAGAAGTTGGAAGGAACAGCTCTGTGCTAGCCCAAGGGGTTCATTGGCTCATTCTGAGGGTGTGATTCATTTCCCACAGCTTTCCTGGCTTTGGCGACCATCGTTGGAGAGAGTTCAGAAGAAGCAGGAGGAGATCTTGTCGTCCTGGGGCACCCGGCGACTGGGACTGCTTTTCATTATCACCCGAACAGCTTGGCATAGAGAGTTTCCTACAGCCAAGCTGCTCTCGCCCAGGGATGGCTGCCTCAGCTGTTAGGACGCGCTGAGAGATTGAGCAGATTCTTTTCTTGAAAGAGGAGAGGCCATGGGTTTGGCCTTCCTGGCAGGCAGAAGCAGCAATGGCGCACGTGCCTAGGGGTCTCCAACGAGGCTCTCTGGTCTGCCCAAAAGCCTTTCTCTAAGCCAGTTGATGTCTGAAGTGCCTTTACTACACTATTTAATAATATTCATATAATCATATTATCACATATTAACAAGAAGGTTGTGAATACTATTTATACATGTATGCATATGGGCACATATATTATTTCTTCTTTTGATTCTCAAACTAACTCGGCGAGAGATGCTACGATTGTACCCATTTTATGGAAGAGGAAACTGAGGCACAGGGAGGTTCAATGGCCTGTCCTTGGCAGCACGTCTAGCACCTTTCAGAGGCAGGATGAGAAGCTGGGTCTTCCTGACACGGAGACCAGCACTCTATTTGCTGTCTGTGGCTTGGGGGTGTCATGAGATTAGAGCGCTCCCTATCACCAGAGGTTGGGGCGCAGATGGTCTGAACCCCCTGAATGGGCAGGGGACAGGAGCGGATGGGTGCCCCAGGCCGGTGGGCTCAGCCAAGGCATTTCCCAACGTCAGGTCATAATAGGAGCGATGATCTAAGAGCCTTTTGTGTGCAAGCGTTTCTTTTGTGGGGGGAATAAATAGTCGTCCTATGCACCCCGTTCTCTTCTTCCTCTCTGCTCCCAGTCTAAAGGAGAGTTGGCGGAGGCCCAAGCCACGTGCTCCGCGACAAGGAAAGAGAGCAAGAGATCGGAAGTCGCTGTTGGAAGTGGGCAGCTCTTCCTGGCGCAGTGACCAGTCCTCTTTGGCACCATCTCCCTCGTCCAAGGGAACCAAGGGACCGTCTGAGGCCAGAGCATGGCACTCTCCCAGCTTCACCACGGCAACATGGGAGAGAGAGTAGGTCTAACACTCAAGGGGACTCAGAGGGGCCAAGAGGACGGACACGGCCTCCTTATGGGCCTCTCTGCCTCCGCTTCTCCCTTCTGTCCATTCTACCCTGGCAGCTAAGTGGCTAGAGAACCAGGCCTGGGCACAGGAGGTCCTGGGTTCAAAGGTGGCCTCAGGCACTTCCTAGCTGGGTGACCCTGGACAAGTCACTTAATCCCCCCGACAACCAATAGTTAGTATCGATTCTAAGACAGAAGGTACGGATTTTTTTTTAAAAGAAGGTAAACCCAGAGTGAGTCAGGATCGTGTCATGCCTTGTACTTGGTTTCCATAGTCCTTAGTGTCCCTGGCATGTGGTGAACAAGAAGTGCTTGTTGGTTGATTGGCTCTGTGACCAGAACCCATGCACAAATCTAGTCTCTCATGCTTGCACCCCAAGTAGTTTTGGGTAAGTCATTTCATTTTTTGAGCCTCAGTTTCCCCATCTGCCCAATGAAGAGGTTGTCCGGCTCTACACCTGGGAGCCTGTGGTTCTGGCTTTGACCTTCTCTGGTTTTAACTCTTGCAATGATCTGATTCATCTGGAATTTGTTGGATTTTTTATTTGAGAAAAAACACTCACTTTTGTCACGTCCACTCGAGCTTCCGTTGCTCGTGGGATGTGGACTCAGCTCTAAAGATCTGGCGTCCCTGGCCCCAGGGGCCTGGTCATTTCAGGAGACCCCCCTCCCTGTGCCCATTCCTTGGGTGCTCTCTTGGGTGAAAAGTGAAGCGGGGAGCCTGTGCTTGCTCGGGGGCTCTTCCAGGCTCGTCTCTCTCCCTCTCCCGCCCTCCACACACACACACTCATCCGGCACCCTCCGTAGCCCAGCCCAGGCCCTGTGGATGCCCTGGGGAGGGAGGCAGGACCCCAGGGGCAGGGCCAGGCCAGACAGAATCAGATGAGATGATTCAGAGTTGGGGGGACGGGGGACAAGGGGCCTGACTGGCTGTTTTGGCAGTCTGGCCCAGGGGGAACTGGCAGTGTGGTAAGGAGGCTGCACTTGGAGCCGGAGGACTTGGATTCGAATCTCAGCATTGGTTCGTGGTTCTCACTGGTCACTCTGGACCTTCTTTTCCTCGTCCATATCTTGGAGGGGTCACAGGGTCACAGATAGAGATCTGGAAGGGCCTGAGAGGTCATCTACTCCAACCCTTCATTCGACGGATGAGGAAACTGAGGCCTGATTTGCCCAAGGTCACACGGGTAGCCTGGCAAAACCGGGATTCGAACGGAGGTCCTTGGAGGGCTCATTCTATTAACTGGCCTGGATGATCGGGGTGTGTGCCTGTGTGTGTGAGACAGATGGTCAGAGAGAGACAGAGAGAGCCCCGGATGGGGTGGGGGATTCCTGCTTCGCTTTGTCCAGTCCCTGGAAAGGGTCTCAGGCACTTGGAGGCCCTGGGGCTCTGTCCAAAGGGCCCAGGGTGCTGGGGGCAGGGGCTCAGGGTGCGAAAGGAGCCGGGGCCGGGGCTGCTTCTCGGGTGGAGGACGGTCCTTGGCGAGGCCAGGGGAAACAGGGCCTCCATCAGGTGGCTCTGGCCGTCGTCCTCTCAGCTGGTCTCCTTCCCAGGTTCGCAGGACTGCAGAGGGATAGTCTGGACCTCTGTCTCCTCCTTGGGCTTTCTCCTCGGAATTTGGGGGGGCAGAGAAAGCACAAGCTCAGAATCCCTCTCACAGCATCTCCCATTGAGACCCATGCAAGCCCGGGGCTGCTTCATCTCCCTCCTCCCCTCCACCCCCATCCCGAGCCCATTCTGAGCCCCATCAGTGCTACTGCACGAGGCAGACACCTGAGCGAGCGGGGGTACAGGGGAGGCCAAGGAGGGGGCGAGGGGGGACAGCGCCGCTGCTCGGCTCTCTTGGGGGAGGGCCCGGGACGGCTACAGGCGTCTGGACATCCCATGGCTATCCCCCTGCCTCAACTAGGGCTAGGGCAGAGCTGCTTAGGCAGCCGGTCCTTGAGAATGAGTCTGCTCTGTCCAACCCAAAGCAGGGGCCCGGAAGAGGACTGGGATCCCCTCTGGATGTCGGGGGGGGGCTGGAGGGGAGGAACGTTGGCTGACCCGTGTCGCACGTCTTCTATTGTCTCTGGAAGGGCCGTGTTGAGGGTCTCTGGCAAGAAGAAGGCGGCGGCTCCCCCCAGAAGGGGAATGACCCCATAGATGATGGCAGGGATGAAGGGCATCACTTCGCCCGTGACCTTCACCAGGGGGGCGATCATGCTGCCCACTCGGGTACACAGGTTCCCCAGGCCCATTCCTCGTTGGCTGGAGGACAGAGGATGGAGAATGGGTCAGCCCAGGGGCTCCGCAAGGCTCCCGTCCCTTATGCCCTTTGGGCCTTCTCTCTGCCCAGGCCCTGGCACTTGGGGAGTCCTTTCTGGGGAGATAATGAGTTATCTGAGCAGGTGAAAGACTAGTGTCTGGGAGAGAGAGGGGGGGAGGGAGGGAGAGAGAGACAGAGGGAGAGAGACAGAGAGACAGAGAGACACACACAAAGACAGAGAGAGACAGACAGAGAGAGACAGAGAAAGAGAGAGAGAGAGAGAGAGACAGAGGGAGAGAGACAGAGAGACACACACAAAGACAGAGAGAGACAGAGACAGAGAGAAAGAGAGAGAGAGAGAAGGAGAGAGAGAGAGAGACAGAGAGGGGAGAGACAGAGAGAGACAGAGATAGAGACAGAGAGGGGGGGAGAGACAGAGATAGAGAGACAGACACAGAGAGAGACAGACAGACAGAGAGACAGAGACGGAGAGAGACACAGAGAGAGACAGAGACAGAGGGGGGAGAGACAGAGACAGAGAGACAGACACAGAGAGAGACAGACAGACAGAGAGACAGAGACAGAGAGAGACACAAAGAGAGAGAGACAGAGACAGAGAGAGACAGACAGAGAGACAGAGACAGAGAGAAAGAGAGAGAGAGAGAAGGAGAGAGAGAGAGAGACAGAGAGGGGAGAGACAGAGAGAGACAGAGATAGAGACAGAGAGGGGGGGATAGACAGAGATAGAGAGACAGACACAGAGAGAGACAGACAGACAGAGAGACAGAGACAGAGAGAGACACAGAGAGAGACAGAGACAGAGGGGGGAGAGACAGAGACAGAGAGACAGACACAGAGAGAGACAGACAGACAGAGAGACAGAGACAGAGAGAGACACAAAGAGAGAGACAGACAGAGAGACAGAGACAGAGAGAGACACAAAGAGAGAGAGACAGAGAGACAGACACAGAGAGAGACAGACAGACAGAGAGACAGAGACAGAGAGAGAGGCAGAGAGAGAGACAGACAGACAGAGACAGAGAGAGACACAAAGAGAGAGAGACAGAGACAGAGGGGGGAGAGACAGAGACAGAGAGACAGACACAGAGAGAGACAGACAGACAGAGAGACAGAGACAGAGAGAGACACAAAGAGAGAGAGTCAGAGACAGAGAGAGACAGACAGAGAGACAGAGACAGAGAGAGACACAAAGAGAGAGAGACAGAGAGACAGACACAGAGAGAGACAGACAGACAGAGAGACAGAGATAGAGAGACAGACACAGAGAGAGACAGAGAGACAGAGACAGAGAGAGACACAAAGAGAGAGAGACAGAGACAGAGGGGGGAGAGACAGAGACAGAGAGACAGACACAGAGAGAGACAGACAGACAGAGAGACAGAGACAGAGAGAGACACAAAGAGAGAGAGACAGAGACAGAGAGAGACAGACAGAGAGACAGAGACAGAGAGAGACACAAAGAGAGAGAGACAGAGAGACAGACACAGAGAGAGACAGACAGACAGAGAGACAGAGACAGAGAGAGAGGCAGAGAGAGAGACAGACAGACAGAGACAGAGAGAGACACAAAGAGAGAGAGACAGAGACAGAGGGGGGAGAGACAGAGACAGAGAGACAGACACAGAGAGAGACAGACAGACAGAGAGACAGAGACAGAGAGAGACACAAAGAGAGAGAGACAGAGACAGAGAGAGACAGAGAGACAGAGACAGAGAGAGACACAAAGAGAGAGAGACAGACAGACAGAGACAGAGAGAGAGACAGAGACGGGGGGGGGGGGGATGGGGGAGAGAGGGTATGCCTCATGGGAGAGCATCCTTTTTCATTTCCCCAGAAGGAAGAGGGGCCATGTTGGGGCTAAGTCCCCAAGGCTGCCCTACTGGAAGATCCTCCCAAAGGAGAAGGACCTTGGAAGGAGCAGGGGAACAAGGTGGAAGGGGGTGAGCTTTGGGGGTGGCTTAGCCCAGGGCCCGGGCTCTTACCGGATTATTGTGGGATACAGCTCACTGGTGTACAAGAAGAGGCAGTTATAGGAGCTGGAGAGACATCCCTTTCCAAAGACAGCAAGGCTGGTCCTCACCATCTGCATGTCTGGGGAGGAAGGACACAGTGGGGCCTTAGGGCCAGGAGTCAGGGGGCTCACAGAAGAGATGGGACATGTTTGGGGGACGAGGATCAGACTCTGGACAAAGGAACTCCCAGGACATTCCAGACATAGGCTGGTCCGAGGTTCTAAGAACACAGCGCGTGTTCTGAATTCCAATGAAGGGGCCTGCCTACTCCCGTCTTTTGGGAGCGTTTAACCCTTTCTCCCTCTTCCTAGGCCCGCTGCCCCCTTCCTTTTCTGGGTTGATTCCTCTATTAGAACGTCATGCTCTAAGGACAGGCATGTCCTTGCACTTTCTCTTTGCACCTGTATTGCCAGCACTTAGCACCTAGTAAGCCATACTAGTGAACTGACTGGCTGCTTGACTCTTCGCCCAGTGTCTACTAACCATTCCTCTAGGAGTACATTTTGAGAACATGGACTGAAAGTTAAATAAATGGAGTGGGGAAAAAGAGAACATTTTGTATAACCCAGGGCAGTGATGGCGAACCTTTTAGAGACTGAGTACCCAAACATGCAAGTGCCTCACGCTGCATGTGAGCCACTCCCTTACTCCCATTGGGCTGCTGGCAGAGGGATGGGTGATGGGAGAAATGTCCTCAGGCATGTGTGGAGAGGGGGAGGGATGAAGCCCTCCCTGGCACTTGTGCCATAGGTTCACCAACATGGCCCTAGGGTAATCTTATTTTGTAGCCAAGGAAATGAAGGCAGAGAGAAAGAAGGAAAGATTTTCCTCAAGTCATAGAGTTAAATGTCAAATCTTGACCAGGATCCCAACTCTGACCCTCTGTTTTCCCAGGTCCCTGTGACCCCTAGCATCCTCTGATTGAGGGAGAGAATAGCAAGAGGGGTCAGGGACAAATCCTCCCTTGAGGAAAGAACAAAAGATCTTGGATACAAAGAACAAAGTAGGGAGGCTGAGGCTCTGAGCAAGGCTGTTGGAATGTAGAGGGTGCTGATAACTCTCATATTTCTTTAGCAGCAAGGAGGAGAGTCCTGGGTTTTAATCCTGCCTCTCACACATACCAGTTGTGTGCCACTGGGTGAATCACATCCCCTCCTCCAAGTCTCTGTTTTCTTATCTGTAAAATGGGCATAATACTCTGAGTACCTACCTCAATCACTGAAGGACTCAAATATGAGAATGTAAGCTAAGTGTCTTGCAAACCTTAAAGTGCCATATAAATGTATTATTATTAATGTTTTTAAATAAGAGGAAGCTTAGTGATTAAAGGGCTGCCCTTGGAGTCAGAAGGGCCAGAGTTCAAGTCCTTCCTCTGACCATCTACTGACTGTGTGACCCTGGGTAAGTCACTACTCAGGGCCTCAGACAATGTTCTAAGACTCTAAGCTCCTGCCAAGATACTAGTCTGTACCTATAGAAGGAGTTTTGACATTGGTGGCTCCCTTCAAGGATGAAATCACAGGCTGGGATCAACACACACAAGATAAATTATTGTTACTTTCCTGATTTCCTGGGTGTGCTGCTATCAGTGTTGTCGTTTAGTAGGGTCTGACTCTTCAGGGCCCCATTTGGGGTTCTTGGCAAAGAGACTGGAATGGTTTGCTGTTTCCCTCTCCATTTGACAGATGAGGAAACTGAGGCAAATAGGTAAGTGACTTTTGCCCAGGGTCATGCAGCTAGGAAGTGTCCGAGATCAGATTTGAACCCAGCACCTCCCATCTGTAGTTCCAGCTCTCTATCCACTGGGCTGTCTGGTTGCCCTGAATGCTAGAAATGCTTGGTCAGGAGTCAGAGGAAGCAGCTGCTAATCCTAGCTGTGTGACCTTGGATAAATCACTACCCTCCTTCAAAGGAGGGTTAGTTGCACTACATTTGGGACTAGTCTAGCCCCTGGGATTCAGCCATCCATCCCTCAGGTCCCCAAGCTCTCACCTGAGGGCACAAAGATGTTGGCGAGGATGGCGGTGCCTGCTAAAAGGAGGCAGGCAGCCTGGGTGATGCGGCGGCCCACATAGCTCAGGCAGAGGACCGAGATGAACTTGGCCGGAACGTCAACGCCGCCAAAAATGATCTGAAGCACGTAGATGTTCACACCAAAGTCCTCCACGCCCATGGCCAGGCTGTAGTAGGCAAATCCGGTGGCAAACCTGGGCAGGGAGATCTAGTCTGGCTCACTGCAGCCAGTGGGAAGCGTGGCAGCCTTTGGATATGGAAAGCTAGGTGACTTGGGTTCAAATCCTGACCATCCCACTTCCTCGTTGCTTTACCGTCCACTAATCATGTAACCTTGGAGCCTCAGTTTCCCCATCTATAAAAACAGGCTCCCTACCTCACTAGGGGTGAAAAGACTCTGTAAAGCTGGCCCTGCTTTTATTGTGAACATCGCCAGGGAGGTCCCTGCTTCTGTCACCCCGGAGTCAAAGAGAATCTTGATGAAATAGAATCATTACAGCGTCCCCTGATGACGTCATTTCATCTGATCCTCCCAGAGATCCAGGAAAGCAGCTACTGTTATTATCCCCATTTTGTGAATGAGGGAAACTGAGTCTGGGAGAACTCGTGGATTATCCGGGTGAGGGCAGACCCTGCTGTTCCCTTCCATGGGGAGGATTTCTTAGCTCTCTGGGACAGAGACAGGGGTAGAAGGAGCTCTGGGGAGAAGCAGTGGCCGACTTTGGAGCCGGGGTATAGGAGGGAGCCTACGGGCCTCCAGGGAAAAGGGGATGCTGGAGCTGGAGGGAGCCCTGAATGTCAGGAAACTCCATGCCTTGAGCAGCGAGGGGAAGCGAGAGCCTCACAACAGGAACCTGGTCCCGACAGATGGCACAAGGCCCCCAGGAAGGGGAGAGCCACCAAGGAGCGCTGCCGTGCTTGGTGCCCTCAGGACGGGGGGAAGAGCTTTCTTGGAAGTGGATCTGTCGCTCGCTTTTATTGGGCTACATCAAATCTGTCCTGTAGTTAATGTTCTGTTAGCCTGAGTGCTTGCAGGGGACGGAAGGCTCTTTGGGGAGAGAGAAAGGAAGCAGAGAGAGATGCTCTCGGGGCTTCGCTAAGTGGGAGGCGCGCCACAAGGAAGGCACGGAGAGCCCCCCGAGGTGTTACTGGGGAGTGAGGGATACTGCCGGAACAGCAGCATTTTGGGGGGCCCCCAATAGGCAGATGAGGCCCAGCTCACCAAATGAGACAGATGCAGCAGGATATCCGGCGCAGGATGGGCTCTCGGAAGAGGTGGGCCATGCTGTAAGACGACTTGCCCTGCGTTATCTCCTTGTGAAGGTTGAGCTTCAGTTCCTGGGCATGAAGAGGGGCCATGAGCCTGGTTAGTGACCGCGGGTCACCGACCCCACTGGGCAAGAGCAGATTCCTTTCTTCTCCCCTGCCCCAAAGGGAGTGTGTGTGTGTGTGTACGTGCATGTGTGTGTGCACGTGTGTGCTCGTGTGCGTGCATGTGTGTGTGTGTGCTTGTGTGCGTGCTTGGGAAATCCTACTCTCTAGACCCCTGCGAGCCACTGTGATGGAGGCTGCCAAGATGCCCTTCTAATGGGCGTCCATCCCCGCCTGCCAGGATGTAGGACTCCCGAACGCGCGGCTCTCTTCCTCGCACTCCCGTCTCGTCGGGGGCGACCCTGATTCTCGGGACTGAGCTCTCCAGAAGGTTGGGGAAGGACCTGCCATGGGCTGAATGAGCCTTTTCTTTGGGCAGGCACAGGGCATGGTGGGTAACCCAGGGGGCCTCTCTGCCTCGGCTGCCTCATCTTTAACATGGGGATACTCCCATCAGCCTTTGCAAAGGTTGTTCCAATGTGGCTGAGAGGTCCAAGAACGCTTAAAAGATGGCTGAAGCCACAGCCAATCCCAGGCCCCTCCTGAGCATCAAAGTGGGATGGATGCCCGGGATGACGGTGACGATGGGGATGGAGACAGGGTGCGAGGAAGGAAGAGGAACACTACGAAAGGGAAGCGGTACGGGGAGAAGAAGAGAACTCAGCACCCCCTTCCCCGGGCTCTATCCTAGAACCTGGACCATCAGCGCCCTGCTCGGACCCTTTGCCCGGCCTCTCTCCCCTTAGGAGGAAGAGCAGCCCTGTGGAATGGGCCTGTGGGCTACACTGGACATGGTCCCTTCCAGAATGGGCCTCCCCAACCCTCTGAGTGTGAGCTCTCTCTGGGGCTCAGCCAGATGACTTGGCTCCATGGTTGGGAGAGCGGAGACCACAGTGACCCGCTGAAGACGTTTCCCTGCATCCCGAGTGTCTGCAAGTAGAGTTTAGAGATGGTCAAGGACTTCCATCATCTTTCCCTCCTTGGCTCCCTCCTTCTTGAACACGCTTGCCATACACTTTCCCACCTCTAAGCCTTTGCTAGTGCTATTCCCCGTGCCTACAGAGTGTCGCCTTCTTCCTTCTGTTGTATTGAATTTCTCCTGATGCGTTCAAGGCTGCCCTAAAGGCCACTTCTTCCAGGAAGGCTTCCTTGAGCTCCTCCAATTCTGTCCACTTCCCTCAAGAATCTCAGGAGATAAAGCTCGCTTCCTGATGTGCAGAGCTGTACCAGAGCCGAGTTCCTTCCCTCCGGAGGGCCGGATTTCCCCTCATCGGAGGTCCGTGAGCGGAGGCCAGGCCCCTCGACCCCTTGTCCAGGCTGCCTCGGAGACGGCTCTTGCTTGGGTGTCCGTCAGATTAGACCCCGCTCAGGTGGAGGCTCTGCCCTTTGGCCACCCTTGGTGGGCGCTAATCCCCCGGGAACTTTCCGTTGGCGTCTCCTGGTCCGCACTCTGCTGCTCTCCCAGACCCCAGCCAGGGTCTCCTGTGCGCAGCCGAGGCTCAGCGGGCCCTTCCTGGCGGCTGACTGAGCTGCTTTGCCTTCCAGAGGCGGGTGGCGGGCTTGGCCAGGCCCGGGGCCCCGGGGAGGCCGCTCGGCTCCTGACAAAGGATGCTCGGACGCAGCTCTTCAGGCTTCTTCCTGCCGCGGCCGCTGCCGACTCGCAGGGGCACGGAGGGCGCTTTCTGGGCTCCCAGGCCTGCTCTCTTGAGCCAACGGACGCCTTGCCTTTCCTGCGGGCCCAGAAGGGACCCGAGGCCGGCCAGACGGGTCCAGCCAGCGCAGAGCGCCGCAGGAGCCCCTTTCTCGGCCCGCTCACGGGCCTACCGAGCTAGGCGTTAGCATTTGTGGCCAGGCATGGCGGGCGGGGGACAGGAAGTCCAAGGCTCCCCCCGCTATCCCAGCCCCCCAATCATGGGGCCGCGCCCAAGGGCCTCGTCTCCCCTCTACCTCCAAGCTGAGCTTGTCTCCCTCCTCCTTCCTGCCGTTGAAGGCCGCCACCTTCTGGAGCTCCTTCAGGGCCTTCGAGGATTTCCCGGACAGGACCAGCCACCGGACAGACTCGGCCACCCACCTGGGTGGGAAAGAGCACAGGACTGGGAATCTGGGGACCTGGGTTCTAATCCTGCTCTGCCACTGACTTGCTGGGGGTTCTTGGGGTGAGGCCCTTTCCTTCTCTGGACTTCAGTTTCCTCATCTGTAAAACTGGGAGGTGTGGGGTTGGCGTGGATGGTCACTAGCTTCCCTTCTACGTCCAGCAAGGCCTCGAACTCCTGTCTGCTGCCCCAGGACCAAGGGGGGGGTGTATGGGGGGAGGGGAGGAGCCGCTGCTGCCCCAGGACCAAGGGGGGATGTACTGGGGGGAGGGAGGAAACACGAGCCACTGCTGTCCCAGGACCAGGGGGGGTGTATGGGGGGAGGGGAGGAGCCGCTGCTGCCCCAGGACCAAGGGAGGGTGTATGGGGGGAGGGGAGGAGCCGCTGCTGCCCCAGGACCAAGGGGGGGTGTACTGGGGGGGAGGGGAGGAGCCGCTGCTGTCCCAGGACCAGGGGGGGTGTATGGGGGGAGGGGAGGAGCCGCTGCTGCCCCAGGACCAAGGGAGGGTGTATGGGGGGAGGGGAGGAGCCGCTGCTGCCCCAGGACCAAGGGGGGGTGTATGGGGGGAGGGGAGGAGCCGCTGCTGCCCCAGGACCAAGGGAGGGTGTATGGGGGGAGGGGAGGAGCCGCTGCTGCCCCAGGACCAAGGGGGGGTGTATGGGGGGAGGGGAGGAGCCGCTGCTGCCCCAGGACCAAGGGGGGGTGTACTGGGGGGGAGGGGAGGAGCCGCTGCTGCCCCAGGACCAAGGGGGGGTGTACTGGGGGGGAGGGGAGGAGCCGCTGCTGCCCCAGGACCAAGGGGGGGTGTATGGGGGGAGGGGAGGAGCTGCTGCTGCCCCAGGACCAAGGGGGGGTGTACTGGGGGGGAGGGGAGGAGCCGCTGCTGCCCCAGGACCAAGGGGGGGTGTACTGGGGGGAGGGAGGACACACGAGCTGCTGCCGCCCTGCGGTTCTTGTACCCTTCGACCTTGGCCAGGGTCCCCCCTCCCGCTGCTCGGTGCCCCTGGGAGCTGCCTTTCCATTCTTCAACTTCCAAGAGCAGCCCTGGGCCGGGGGCCATGTTGTCCTTCTAGCAGGCCCCCTGAGGCTGTGGAGCGCCTGGTATGTGAGGCAGGTGGGCAGGCGCTGGCCCAGCGCAGCCTCCTCGGAATGTGGGGTGAGCCGGGGGGCCGAGCCCTCCCTCTGCCCAAGGGGGGAAGGGCGGGCTGGGGGCGCCTCTCCCCGCCCAGGTGTCCCTCTCGCTGGGGCCCAAGCCCCCACCGCCAGAAGGGGGGACATCTCTCCTGCCCCCCCCAGACATGGGAAATGGGGGTGGGGCTTCTGGGGCAGCCCAGTGGGGGGCCTGGAATGCCAGCTTTGGGGGACTTCGGGTCCTAGGACTGCTGTAAGCTTCCCAGTCCTGCGTCACACCTCGGCTGCCAGGGCAACCTCCGTGGGCTCTGGCTTCTCCCCCCACCCTCCACAAGGCCAGATTAATTCCTGTAAAGACTAAGAAGTAGCAACAGCAATAATGATATCTGGGGCCATTTTTGGGTTCTGGAGGGCTCTGCTAATCCCATGGGGTGGGTCTGGCTGGGAATATTTGCTCTATTCTAGGCATGAAGAAACTGAGGCTCACAGAGGGGCAACTTGACTAAGATCTTGCAGCTAATAGGTGTTGGAGGTAGAATTCTAACTCAGGACCCTTGGCTCCAGGTGTAGACCAGTCAGAGGTTGCCCTGGGGGCAGGCTCCCCCCCCCCCCAGCATCTCGTTCATTATCTCCTCAATCATCAGGAATCTGAAATAGTCCCCTGCCAGGGTCCCCTCCCAGACTCCTTCTCTTTGGAGTACCAGCCGATGTAGAGGGTACAGGAAGGCTGGACCTCGCCCCTCCCTCCCGGCCCAGGGCCGGGGATGAGGAAGGAGAGGGAGGCCAGGAGCTCTGGAGGCTCCAGGGGAATGAGGAAGGAGAGGGAGGCCAGGAGCTCTGGAGGCTCCAGGGGAATGAGGAAGGAGAGGGAGGCCAGGAGCTCTGGAGGCTCCAGGGGGATGAGGAAGGAGAGGGAGGCCGGGAGCTCTGGAGGCTCCAGGGGGATGAGGAAGGAGAGGGAGGCCGGGAGCTCTGGAGGCTCCAGGGGAATGAGGAAGGAGAGGGAGGCCGGGAGCTCTGGAGGCTCCAGGGGGATGAGGAAGGAGAGGGAGGCCAGGAGCTCTGGAGGCTCCAGGGGGATGAGGAAGGAGAGGGAGGCCAGGAGCTCTGGAGGCTCCAGGGGGATGAGGAAGGAGAGGGAGGCCGGGAGCTCTGGAGGCTCCAGGGGAATGAGGAAGGAGAGGGAGGCCAGGAGCTCTGGAGGCTCCAGGGGAATGAGGAAGGAGAGGGAGGCCAGGAGCTCTGGAGGCTCCAGGGGGATGAGGAAGGAGAGGGAGGCCAGGAGCTCTGGAGGCTCCAGGGGAATGAGGAAGGAGAGGGAGGCCAGGAGCTCTGGAGGCTCCAGGGGGATGAGGAAGGAGAGGGAGGCTGGGAGCTCTGGAGGTGGGGGCTTCCTTCTAAAACCCTCCAGAGGGGAGAGGAAGGGACTTGGGCCCCCTCAGAGGGGAGGGCGGGTGGCTCCGAGGGGCAGGGGCTGGCGGGGGCACATACCAGGAGGAGAGGAAGAAGACGTAGTATGGGAAGGACACGATGAACTGTAGCCATCGCCACTCGGTGACACTGTAGGCCAAGCCGGGAAGAATGAACTGACCGAAGGTGTAGCAGTAGCCGGTGAACATGGACTGAATGGCTCGGATGCGGGTGGGTACCCATTCGACGCCTGGGGATGGATGGGTGACAGGTGGGCACCGGCTCAGCCACCCTCTTGCTAGCCCTGGGCCTGGGCTGTCTGCCTGGGCCTGGCACAGCTTTGTGACTGGGGTGGGGCAGGGGCTCCACACCCACTGTAGCCTTGTGGGCACCTAGAACCAGAGGGTGTAGAGTGGGCAGGCCAGCTACCCCCAGGGAGGAGAGGCTGTGCCAGAGATGTGCTCTGGGGTCACACAGGCAGTGAGAAGTTATCAGTGATCCAAGAGCCAATCCACAGAGTGAGGCTGAATGAGGCTTTTGGGTCATGGGTTCAAAACCCACCTTTGCCACCCTACCTTACTTTCACCTCCCTGGGGCCTCCGATTCTGGAGAAATGAAGGGGTTGGACTCAGGGACCCCCAGGACCCGTCTGTCAGCTCTTGTCTAAATTCGGACCTGCAGCTCTTTCCCTCTCAACCAAACCAACTGCCTCAAGTCTCCCAGGCCAAGAGAGAAAAGATTCGAACTCAGATCCTTTCACACCAAAGACTTTCCATGACTTGAGAAGCTGGGGAAGGTGAGGAGGGAAATCCTCACCCCTGCAGGGTTTTCCTGCTCCTGAGCTGGATTGGAGCTCCCATGGGTGGGGGATTAGAGGGAGGACCACCCCTTCTTAGCCCCAAGGCGCCCCCTTCCCCCACGTGCACTGGCGGGCGGGGGCGCTCACACAAGATCATGGTGCTGAGAATGATGCCGGAGAGGCTGCAGCCCGTCAAGAAGCGGAAGCTGGAGTAGGTCAGGAAGTTGGGTGAGAAGGCCGAGCACGTGCCGCTGACAGCCAGCAGCAGGTAGGACAGGGTGAGGATGGGCCTCCGGCCAAACCTGCCGCCCGGAGAGAGACGAGACCCCAAGACTGTGCTGAGACGCCTCGTTCCTTCCGCCGTCCCCGGGAAAGACGCCCCCTCCGCCCCCACCCCCCCACCCCGGGCCATTACACGGCCTCCGGGGACTTCATCCTGCGGGTAATTGCCCTGTCGAGGCGGTTTGCAGTGAGACCTTTGGGTTAATGAATGATTCTCGGGCACTTCCTCAGGCCGGAGCCTCAGCTGGCCGTCTTTGGTCGGCGGGAGCCGCGGCGCTCATTGCCTGGACTAGACTTTCTGGGGGTCGAGAGCGTGGCTAGAGGGAAAGCTCTGTGGTTGGGGCGGGAGAGAGAAGACCTGAAGCGGGGGCGCCCCCCCCCCCCCATCACCTGTCCGACAAGCTCCCGAACACAATCCCGCCGATCAGCACGCCCGCCATGTACAAGGACTGGGCCACCTCCTTCATCTGCCGGAAGTCGCACACCAGATCCCACTGCACGACAGAGAGCCCGAGGTCACGGGGGCCTCTGACTAGAGAGGCCGGATGAGGTGGCCACCAGGCCAACGGGGGCTTGGGCCGGGGCTTCTACAGGGCTGCTTGGCCAGCTCTCCGGCTCGGCCTGCTCCTGATTTCCCTCCGATGGACAAGCACACGCTGGGGGACCCAGACACGCTCCCTTCCGCCTCCCCTTCCCTCTAGACTCAGCTCGAACCCGCTCCTGGGAGGCGCCTCTCCTGGCCCCACCCTCGTGCCTGCCCTTGGAGATGGCCCCCACTTTGGCCTCCATAGAAGCTCGGTGGGGCTTCCATCATCAGGCTGGGCGCAGCTCGAGGGCGGAAGGCCGGCTTTGGGCTTTCCTGAACTGGCAGCACTGAGCCCAGGGCCGGGCAGAGAAGGGCCTCCGACAGGGTTTGGTGACCCACCAACCCCCGAGCGAAGCCCCAGGGGAATCGGCCTCCTGGCCAATGGACGTGCAAGTAGGAATCCCAAATCCCTATAACGGGGCAGCCCAAGAGCCAGCAATGGCCGTCTGAGCTTCCCACAACCCCGGAAGAAGGTGCTCTCATTAGCCCCATTTCACAAGGGAGGGAACTAAGGCTCAAAGGCTAATGCTGACTTCCCAGCTCAGGCCTCTCCGAAGGGAAGCTCCCTGAGGGCAGGGATGCCTTCCTCCTTGGTCTGGTATCGCAGGCAACCAGCAAAGGGCGGGAATACTCAATACCTCCCTCCTCGGGGTCTTTTTAAAGCAAACCAAACTCCCTCACCTTCAGTCTTAGACTAGGCAGAAGAGCGGTAAGGGCTGGGCCATGGGGGTGAAAGGACTTGCCCAGGGTCACTCAGCTAGGAAGCAGCTGAGGCCAGATTTGAAAATCTGGACTTCACATTTCCAAGCCAGGCTCTCAGTCCACTGAGCCACATAGCCACGCCCTCAGAAGAGGGAATTAACAAGTGGTCAGTTGAGGTGAATTGACATTTACAGCTGGAGGCAAAAGCTTCTGGAATGGTCCCACTCACCCCATACCTAGGCACAGCTCTGGGCACCCTCCCTCTCCTTCTCCCCCTCCCCTTCCCCCTCCTCCTCCTTTCTCTCTCTGTCTCTGTCTCTGTCTCTGTCTCTGTCTCTGTCTCTGTCTCCCTCTCCCCCCCTTCCTCTTCTCCTCTTTCCCCCCCCTCTCCCTCCCTCTCTTTCTCTCTTTCTCTCTCTGTCTGTCTGTCTGTCTCTCTGTCTGTCTCTCTTTCTCTGTCTCTCTGTCTCTCCCTCCCTCTCTTTCTTTCTGTCTCTGTCTCTGATTCTCTCCCTCCCTCTCTTTCTCTCTTTGTCTCTGTCTCTCTCTCTGTCTGTCTCTGTCTGTCTGTCTGTCTGTCTCTCTTTCTCTGTCTCTCTGTCTCTCCCTCCCTTTCTTTCTCTCTTTCTCTCTCTGTCTCTGTCTGTCTGTCTGTCTCTCTCTCTGTTTGTCTCTCTCTCTGTCTCTCCCTCCCTTTCTTTCTCTCTTTCTCTCTCTGTCTCTGTCTGTCTGTCTGTCTCTCTCTCTGTCTGTCTCTCTCTCTCTGTCTCTCCCTCCCTCTCTTTCTCTCTCTGTCTCTGTCTGTCTGTCTGTCTCTCTCTCTGTCTGTCTCTGTCTGTCTCTCTCTCTGTCTCTCCCTCCCTCTTTCTCTCTTTCTCTCTCTGTCTCTGTCTGTCTGTCTGTCTGTCTGTCTGTCTCTCTCTCTCTCTCTGTCTGTCTCTGTCTCTCTCTCTGTCTCTCCCTCCCTTTCTTTCTCTCTTTCTCTCTCTGTCTCTGTCTCTCTGTCTCTGTCTGTCTGTCAGTCTCTGTCTCTCTGTCTCTCTCTCCCCTTCTCTCTGTCTCTCTCTTTCTTCACCTCCTTTCCTCTCCTGTTCTTGCCTCCCCTCCCCTCCCCTCCCCCTTACTCCTGGTTTCTGATCTTTCTGGTTTAATAAAATGATTGACCCAACACAACCCAAGAGCCTCTGAATGTGTCCAGCCTTGCACTCATGTTTTCTTTTGGAGTCCATCTACACTTACTGTCCGAGTGAATTTGATGTGGAAAGAATCTCCAAATTGTCATTGTATAGATGGGGAAACTGAGGCTAAGAGAGGAAGGGATCTGCCCAGGGGCACACAGCAATTTAGTAGTAGAGCTGAATCAAGTGATCTTTCAATAATAATTCAGTGGGGCAGGCAGCTAGGTGGATCAGGCCAAGAGATGGGAGGTCCTGGGTTCAAATTTGACCTCAGACACTTCCTAGTTATGTAGCCCTGGGCAAGTCCCAATGGGTGAACCCCATTGCCTAGACTTTACTGCCTTGGAACTCATACTTTGAATTGTCTGTAAGAGGGAAGGGGAGGGTTTAAAAACCCCCTTCAGGGGTGGTAAGCCATGGATCCATGAGCACTGATTATGCACCTATTATGTACCAGGCTCTATGCTGGAATTTGGGGGTACAAAGACATCAGCCAAAGCAATCCGTGCCCACAAAAGGAGTCTGTGTTCTACTGTATGGGGGATAAAAGGCTGCCTCCTGCTTGGGATCGATCAACAAACATTTATTAAGCACCTTCTGTGAAGGAGGGACTCCCTAGGGATACAAAGGAGAGAAGAAAACGGGCCCCACTCAGAAGGAGCTCCCGTTGGAGCCGGGACCCGGCTCTGGCACCCTGGGCAGGAGCTCGACCCTCCCTGGGTCTCAGGCAGCTCTCTAAGTCTAAAGACTTCCACTGAGATGGAGGGACTTTCCTCCCTGGGAAGCTCCCAGTAGTGATGAAACCAGACTCATGAGCTCTGGACTAGGAGGGAAGAATCTCCAGGCTGGATGGAGCCCGTCTCCTCCCCACCAGAAAGCTCCCACGTTCTCAGGATGGGCTTTACGCCCCTTGTGCCCACATCCGTCCGGGGCGGGGGGAGCGGGGTTCAAGGGTTCTTGGAGGACAAAACTGATGACTAGCAGGTAAAACGATGGGTCGTGTCCCGCCATCTTGGAAGGACCAGAGAAGGGATAGAAGTTCCATCTCTTGGGAGCTCCAGGGCCAGTGCCTTGGGGGCTCTGCCTAAGGATCTTGGGCAGGTTCTTTCCCCCTCCCCTGAGCCTCAGTTTCCCCATTTTAGAAATCGAGGGGGTTGGAGCCCCGTCTGACTAGCCCCCCTGGATCCCAAGGCCAGCTTCCGCAGGGGGCTCAGGCTGGGGCACGGGCAGTGCGTGGTGGGGGAAGGATGCCGCTTATGGAGTGGGGAAGCCCTAGGATTCAGGGTTCGATTCTCCATTGGTAAAGTGACAAGCTGGACTTGGTGCCCCCTCAGGTCCCTCCCAGCTCTGAGATCGATGCTTCCCTGGAGGTGGGGCGAGGCCTTTGGGGCTCTAAAGTCGTCCCCTCAGAGCTTGTCTTTCTGCTTTTCTCTAAGTTCCTGCTGAAAAATGCCAAGAGTGCGTCAGCTGACCCAAGGGGGAGCCGGGCTTTGCTCCTAACTAGGCCAGGGAAGCTGAGAGATGGGGCTGAGCCTGGGGAGGAGGAGGGGGAGCTCCAGCTTCCTGGGGCCCGACAGAGCTGGGGAGGGATTCGAACCAGCAGCCAGGGGGTAGTCCAAGACCCTTTCTGCAGAGAGGGGAAAGGGTTCTCCTCAGGCAGCAGAGTAGCCCAGGGCCCTTGGGCTGCTGGGGGGAATTTGGGAAGGGGGAAGAGGCCCATCAGGCTTGACCTAGTTCTTTGGGACAGGAACCAAGGATGGGCTGCCTGCCTCGGGCTGGAAGAGGAGTCAGAGGGAGCCCCAGATTTTAGCAGCCCCATGTAGTGACAGGAGAGCTGGGCTGGCTTTTCTAGACTCCTGGATGGGGAACTAGAAGGAGCCTCAGCAGCCTTCCAGTCTGACCCTCTCATTTTGCTCAGAGAAATAGAGACTTGCCCAGACATATGCTTATGAAAGAGGCAGGATTTGAACCTAGACCCTGGGCCTCCGGAGGCAGTGTTTGTCCTTCCATTCCGAGTTTCCTCCTACGTGCAGTGAGAGAGTTTTGGACTCCACGGGCACTTCAGCTTGATTGGATTAGGGGGATGGGGGGGAGAAGAAGAGGGGAACAGGAGGGGACTTGGGCCCCTTTGCAGAGTGGAGAGACAGAGGGAGGCATCAAGGAAAGAGTCTGAGAGCTTGAAAGGACCAGAGAGACATGATTTGATGGAAGCCCTTCCTTTAGCCGAGGAGGTCCAGAGAGGGAAGAGACGTCCCCAGGGACACAGAACTAGTGAGTGTCTGAGGTAGGATTCGAACCAAGGTCTTCCTGACTTCCTGACAAAGGCTCTTCTACCAACTAACTATCCTTCCATTGAGGTGGGAGGGAGGGGAGCCGGATTCAAGTCTTGACAACTTAGAATCTCAGACGTGTCCACATTGGAAGGGAATTTAGTGGTCGGGCATCATCTCATCCAGATCAGAAACCCGACTGCAGGGATGGGGCTATGGCTGGACAAACCGATGATCCCGTCTTAGAGACTCAGTTTCCCTGCCTGTAAAACAGAGATGATCTCACCCCTCTGGGTACAATTCTTTATTCTTTTCCCTCCTGAGGGAAACAGGGTCACCACGACGTTTGGACTTGGCATGGGGCAGACCGAAGTGAGAAGCCCTGAGCCCGGGTGAGCCTCACTTGTGTGGCCTGCACAGTGGGCGCCCTCCTGGCACAGGGTGGTTGTGGGAGTCCGGAGGGACCCCCTGCAAAGACTCATGGCTCCGGTGCTAGGAGGCGCGGGCGGGGAGGGAGCGACTCTTACCTCGGTCACGATGGTGGAGCTGAACGTGGCGCGGTCGTAGACCCAGCCGTCCAGGCAGGGCTCCGTGGGGCCCCACGTCCCGTTGGCGAGGGTGGCGTTCCAGAGGCCCGGCGGCCCCTCTGGCGGGGGGCGGCTGAACCTGCGGCAGCGGTCGGGCTCCCCGTGGGGCCCCACGGGCAGGGCGGAGGACGTGTTGGGGGCCGGCAGGCAATGGTGGGCTGGCGTGGCGGCCGTGAATATCTGCAGCAGGTTGTGGCTGGCCATGAAGAGGATGGGGATGGACAGGAGCAGCACGTGCAGGACTTGGAAGGGCCCCATGCTGCCCACCCGCTCCAGAAGCTCCGAGAAGGTCATGGCGCCGGGGACTTGCCCGAGGGACGGGCTCACAGGCCAGGCATGGCAGGGAGGGGGCCGGGGCCGCAGGGAAAGAGAAGCGTTGTCTCCTGGCTCGCCTGCTCTCTCCCTGGGGGAGCTGGGCAGGAAGGCGACCTTTCTGTGCCTCAGTTTCCTCTTCTGTAAAGCGGCAGGGCGGGCCTGAGAGGCCCCGAGGTCCCTTCTGGGCGTCAGTGCAGGGATCTGGGAGAGAAGTGAAGGCTGGGCAGGCTCGGCTCCTCTCAGAGGCGGGGTGGGGGAGCCCGACAGGAAGGGGCGCCCCTTCTCTGCTCACCTGCGGCAGGCAGGCAGCCGGCTGCTCCTTGCCAGGGTCTGCCTGGCTGAGCCAGCTGCTCCTGCTTCTTCTAACCTCTTCCAGGCGAGGCTGTTTGTCTGCCCCCCAAGGGGGCTTATATAAGCCTTAATCTGGATCCCCGGCTAATGTTTGACTTTGTTTGGAGGGATTAACACCAGCAGGAAAGGAAGGGCCGCCGCCTTGGGGCCCAACCCAGCCCAAAGTGCAGCCTCAGCAGAGGGTCCGCAGGCAGGAGGCAGGAGCACCGCCAGGGGCTGGGGCAGAGCCGGCCTGAGCCAAACGCTGGGCCTGGGGGTTTGTGAGCTTTCAGGAGTCTGTGCCAGAGGGCTGGGGGTGGGGAGGGCCTCCCCTGCTCCTGGCCCCCGATCAGAGCACTCAGATGGGGGAGACCTCTAGGGCTGCCCCCCTGGCCCTTCCCTCCCAGGAGGGCACCAAGAGCCCCAGGGGTCGGGGAGGAGGGACTGGCCCAAGGTCTCCCCGAGCACAGAGAGTGGAGGAAGTCCCAGGAGCCCCTCTGAGCAGGGTTGGTCGGCCCTTTCTTGGAGCAATGCTAAGAAGGATTTGATCAGCTTTCCAAAGCCTGCGCCGTCAGATCTGGGCCTTTGGCCTCTTACTGGTGGTCATATGCTTTGCTGGGGCCTCACTGGGAAATTGCTTTGGCTATATTTGGCCACTGAGGCAGGAGGAACTACAAGGCAATCGAGCCGTCTTGGCTGGCCTCGATGGTTGAGAAACTGAGGCTTTGGGGGCTTTGAGCCTCTTCGCTTTCTCCCTCCTGGACTTTCACCAAGGGGAAACGAAGGGATTTCTCTCCCCACCTCCAGGGGCAGAACCAGGGGCTTGTCTGGGTGTCTCGGAGCCCTCGATGGGCTTTTCTCTGCAGTCATTCTTCCCTGAGCAGCTGCAGGAGGATTCATTGGCCGAAGGGCCAAAGTGGCAAATGCCGGGCAGGTCCACTACGATGACTGTCTGCCCATTCAGTAGTCCTAAATGAGGCCTGTCCCTTCCTGGGGAGCATCATGAGGGAAACAGGCTAATGAAGACTCAAATGAAGACCTGAGTCTTTTTAATCTTCTCTGGTTTTGTGCTGGACAAAATCAATAGTTGCCCAATACTTGATACCCAAATAAGGAATTCTGTGAGCTGCGTTGTAGCGACACCCTGAATATGAAGCACATCTTAGAGGGCAGCTAGGGGGCCCCAGGCTCAGAGTCAGGAAGACCTTAGTTCAAATCCAGCCTCAGATAATTACTAGCTGTGAGACCTTGGGCAAGTCATTTCACCCTGACTGTCAAAGGAAATGGCAAACCACTCTAATATCTTTGCCAAGAAAACCCCAAATGGGGTCCCAAAGAGTCAGATAGGATTGAAAAACGACTCGACGACAAAGATAGTGGAGGGAAGGCGTCCAAGACTTTCCTTTTGGGGTAGGTCCTCCCAGGGTGAGTCCAAGGCCATGGGAACCCAGAGTTCCCTTCATTTTAGGGATGCCGACCCCACAGGTCTCCCAAAGTCTCCCTAAACTCTTCCTCTCATCATTTCTTTGAGAGTCATTCTATTGCTGTGCCACATTGGCCCAGTCATTCCCACGCCCAGCTTGTGGCTATTGCAAGAGCTACGAGAGATCTTTCTGCCCAGCTCAGCCCTTTCCTCTTTGATGTTCTCAAGCCACACGTCTCGGAGCTGTGGGATCCCTGCATCCAAGGCTATGGACCGGAGACTGCAGCCATTTTGGTAGCCACTTCCGCGTCTCCTCTTTTCCATCTCAGAATTTTCTCAGTATAAATAGAGCTCTTCTCCACGTCTCTCTTGTGTTTGGACTCTGAACCTGTTTTCCTCTCAGTTTCATCTTTTACTCCCATGTTGCCACCTACCTTCCCTCCTACTCTAAGAGGATCCATGTCATCCTATCCCATTGCTCCCCAGCCAGGTCCCGGGCTCATGGAATGAAGCTTCTTTTCCGAACTGGAAGGGCCAGGACAGCCCGTTTGTCTTACAGATCGTGGGATCACGGAGCACCTCCTACCCATTCCCTTTACAGAGGGGGCCACTGAGCCTCGGAGAGAGAGTGATGCAACTGTCACAGTTAGAGATGACAGCTAGGGTGCCTTCTGCCATGGGAGAGTGTGCATTCTTTTGCCGTCTGCAGTGGGACTCGATAGGAGGTTGCTGCTGAAGCTCCTGAGGTGACCTGGGACCCTTGTACTCTGGCAGAACGAGGAGGTGGGGCAGCCAAGAGTGTTTTGAAGATAGGGTGGTTTGAGGTCAAGATTGGGGGAAGGGAAAATGGGGAATCACCTGGGACATGCGTGGGTGAAGAAGGCCAGAGAGGGGAGGCCATTTAGGGAAGGCATTTGGAATGATAAGAATAGAGACAGGAATCCGAAAAGAAAATGGAAGAAGAGTGTCTGGTAAATTAATGTGGGCCCCCCGGATTAGGCCAGAGCTAGGAGGGGCCATAAAACCCATGTCATGGACTGTCAGAGAGGAAGAGACCTTAGGACAGAGCAGGCTAGATGTGGGGAAGTCAGCTAGGTGCTGTGGAAGAAGGAAGTCTGGACTTGGAATAGGAAAGACCTGAGTTTGGATCTTGCCTCAGACCTTTGATGAGGCCCACTCGGTTTGAGTCTCAGTTTACTCAGCCTCATCTCAGCTGTAAAATGAGGGGATTGTCAATGGCTTCTAGACCAATTCCTGGCAGGAGTACCAGAGCTTGGAGGGAACTCAGCATTTAAACCAATCCCTTCCTTACAGAGGAGGAAACTGACTGTGAGGAACATATGAAATAATTTCCCAAGGAATTTGTCCAAGAAAGTGGCAGAGTTGGATTTGAACCCAGACTTCTGACTCAGGTCCAGGTTCCATTCCATTCCACTTTTTTTAACCCTTACCTTCTGTCTTAGAATCAATACTAAGTATTGGTTCCAAGGTAGAAGAGCAGTAAGGGCTAGGCAATGGGGGTGTAGTGACTTGCCCAGGGTCTCACAGCTAGGAAGTGTCTGAGGCCAAATTTGCATCCAGGACCTCCCAACTCTAGGACTGGCTCTCTAAACATTGAACCACCAGCAGCACCCCCCACCCTCCATTCTATACAACTGTCTCTGAGACAGGGAGTAGGATATATCAACAAGGGACATTTTGGGATAGGAATATGGGCTAGAAGAAGAAATTGAGACCTAGGTGTATGTCCTACCTAATTCAGTAAGTTGGCCTCTGGTCCTCCATCCCTAAATTACCCCCATTTTCTTTCCTATGGTAGATACCTCAGCCTTCCACC
>NC_077232.1:10288558-10321058 GCF_027887165.1 Monodelphis domestica | reverse complement strand
CCTTCCTTCCTTCCTTCCTTCCTTCCTTCCTTCCTTCCTTCCTTCCTTCCTTCCTTCCTTCCTTCCTTCCTTCCCCTTACCTTCCATCTTAGGATAAATATTATATTTTGGTTCTAAGGAAAAAGAGCAGCAAGGACTGGGCACAGGGAATTAAATGACTTGCCCAGGGTTGCCCAGCTAGGAAGTGTTTCAGGTCAGATTTAAACCCAGGACCCTCATCTTCCAGTCTGGCTCTCTATCCACTGAACCACCTTGCTGCCCACTCCCCCCAGTTTCTTTGAAAACTCCACTCAAATGCCATTTTGTACATGAAGCTTTTCCTGCTTCCCCACCTCAGCTCTGGGTCTTGCCTCCATCCCATTGTATTTGTCTGTCTTAATTATATATGTGCTTCTTGCCTTCACTCTGTAGAATAAAGGTCTTCCAGGGCAGGATTTATTTCATCTTTTCTCTTTATCCCCAAGTCCTAGCACAGTGCTTAGAATAGAGGAAATGTTTAATGAAGCTCATCACTCCTGCATTGCCCTAAATCAACCAACCATTTAGGGCTGCGCAGGAGTCCCTCAAGTTCCTCCATACACCTCCTCTCATTTGAGGTTTGGAGAGGAGCTTGGGGCAGCCCCTTCTCTGGCACAGAACTGTTCCCCCATCCTCCCATCTCTATGCTAAATTTCTGAAATTCTTTTTTTTTTTACCTTCTCAGATCCTATGCCTAGGATTGGAATCTTTTTTTTTCCCTTTTAAACATTATTTTATTTGGTCATTTTCAAACATTATTCATTGGAAAAAAAAAGATCATTTTCTTTTCCTCCCCCCCCCATGGCCAACACGCGATTCCACTGGGCATCACATGTGTCCTTGATTCGAACCCGTTTCCATGTTGTTGGTGTTTGCATTAGGGTATTCATTTAGAGTCTCTCCTCAGTCGTATCCCCTCCACCCCTGTAGTCAAGCAGTTGCTTTTCTTCTGTGTTTCTACTCCCACAGTTTGTCCTCTGCTTGTGGATAGTGTTTTACTCCAAGATCCCTGCAAATTGTTCAGGGTCATTGTATTGACACTAATGGAGAAGTCCACTACATTCGATTGTGCCACAGTGTATCAGTCTCTGTGTACAATGTTCTCCTGGTTCTGCTCCTCTGGCTCTGCATCACTTCCTGGAGGTTGTTCCAGTTCACATGGAATCCCTCCAGCTCATTATTCCTTTTAGCACAATAGTATTCCATCACCAACATATACCACAATGTGTTCAGCCATTCCCCAATTGAAGGGTATCCCCTCATTTTCCAATTTTTGACCACCACAAAGAGCGCAGCTATGAATACTGAAATTCTTTTAATAAAGAGGTCAGAGGTTAGATTTAAAAAACAACGTCCCCTGGAGAGATTGTGGAGGCATTGAAGAACAATGGGAAACATGTCATACCAGAGAGGAACCTAGAACCTTGGGTTCTAGGCTTAGAAGCATACAGTGGAAAGAGCAAAGGGTTTACTATCTAAGGACTTGGCATCAAATCCTTAGCTCTATAATATTACTTGCCTGGAAACTGCCTTGAGACCTTGTCCAAGTCACTGCCCATCCACTGGGTCTCAGTTTACTCATGGTTGGAACTAGATGACCTCTAGGGTTTTTTCTAGCTTTAAACTTTGGATCCTATGAACCTTATCCTGCTAACTGAGTGTGTGACCTTGAACAAATTGCTCCCTGTTTCTGTGCTTCAGTTTTTACATTTGTAAAATGGAAACAATTGTCCTAGAAGGTCTCTGACATCTCTCTTTCTCTAAGTGTTCAATCAAGATTCTCAGGGACAACAGAGAACAGATTCTAGGCCAATGTCATCATTTTACAGAGGGGGAAACTGAGGCAAAGAGAAATTAAATATTCAGCCTGGATATAAAGTAGCAGAGCTGAGATCTGAACCCAGGTTCTTTGTTTCTAAATTTAGTAACTTTTGAGAAGAGGAAAGAGAGCTAAGGAGTCCGAGTCCTTGAAGTATATGGGTGCCAAGAAAGAAAAGGGAGCTGTGCAGTCTTTGGTGGGCTAATTCTTTGACCTTCATGGGTTATCTGGGTTGAAAGAGTTTCCAAAGAAAAGAGAAAGAGATTTGGTTCCCTTCCTTCTTTGCAGAGGTGGGAGACTACAGGTGTGGAACATTGTATATAGTTGCAGATTTGGGTGATGGGTAGATTAGTTTTGCTTAATTGCTACTTTCTCCCCTTCCTTTTTATTCTTTGTTACAATTGCTTGCTGTGCAGCCAGCGGAGGAAGGATATCTTTGGAAAGGAAGGTGATAAAAAGAAAGATATTAGTAAAACCTAAAAAATATTAAAATGAAAATATTTTTTAAAAGCTCTTCAGGTCAGCCATACTTCCCTGTTTCTTGGAGGGGCTCCTGGAGGGGGTGTGCTCAAGCATCTCAGCGATTAGAGCTCTAAGGAAACCTAGACTCATTTTACAAAGTGGGAAACCGAGGACCAAATTGAGAAAGGGTCCTGACCAAGGTCATACAGGTAATAAGTAGCAGAGCCTCTTGTGACTCAGATCCAGGACCCTCAGAGCAGAGAGTCTGGGCAGCTGATGAGGGGAAGTACTTGGCTTTGCTTCCCCCAGCCCTCGCCAGGATCCCTTCCTCTCCTTTATTTGGTCTTTGCAAGCCCCCCTGGGAAATTCCCTTCCCAGGTCCACTGCTCAGCAGACTCACCTTGTTAGTAAAATGTAGACAAAGAGACTAGATCCCTTCTGCTTCCTCTCGGACAAAGGCCACTGGGTTGCTTGTCCTCTTGGGATCTGGGGGAGTCCCGGCTGGGCTTTGATAGGGGTAGGAGGGAGGGGAGGAAGCTGTTGGAAACAGCCTCTAGAGGTGACCTCACTCGAGCCCCCTCGTGGCCAAAATAGTAAATGACATCTTGAAAGTGTGGCCGGGAGTCAATGTAGTACTTGAAGGTTAGTGATGGATTTGTTGGGGGAATGGGGTAGCCTCGGGGAGCAGGGAGTCAGCGATGGGGGAGAAGCTGGAGCAGCTCGTGGATCCTGTGGTCCTTGGTTCTGGGGCAGAACAGGTGTCAAACACTGCCCACAACTCACCCAATGAGATTACAAACGTAATGAGAAAATGTAATGAAAATGCAATGAAATGGACCAAAGCAATGGCTAGCCCTCAGGGATCCTTATGCATCGTTTGGCCACCTCCTTTCTTTTTCTTTCTCTCTTTTTTAAAAATCCTCACCTTCTGCCTTGGAATCAGTACTGTGTATTGGTTTCAAGGCAGAAGAGTGGTAAGGGCTAGGCAATGGGGGTCAAGTGACTTGCCCAGGGTCACACAGCTGGGAAGTGTCTGAGGCCAGATTTGAACACAAGACCTCCCATCTCTAGGCCTGGCTCTCAATCCACTGAGCTACCCAGCTGCTCCCTGACCACCTCGTTTCTATTCAAGTTGGATACCAATTCATGGAGAATGCTGTTTTTGGGAGTAATAGTAATAAAGGCAATGGCATCTGCTTAGTGATTTAATATTTCCAGAGCATTTTACATCTATCTCTCATTTCACCTTTGGAGCCACTTTCCTTCTCTGAAAATCAGTTTCTGTCCCCATTAAAAAAGGGCTAATAGGGGGCAGCTGGGTAGCTCAGTGGATTGAGAGCCAGACCTAGATATGGGAGGTTCTGGGTTCCGATTTGAACTCAGACATTTCCCAGCTGTGTGACCCTGGGCAAGTCACTTGTCCCCCATAGCCTAGCCCTTACCACTCTTCTGCCTTGGAACCAATACACAGTATTTTGGTGGCTACTTAAAAACTGTAATTTTGCTACAGTTATGATTTGGAATGTAAATACCTGATATAAATACACAGTATTGGTTCCAAGGCAGAAGGTGAGGGTTTAAAAAAAAAGGACTAATAATCAAAATTGTATGGTCTACCTTTTAGGGTTGTTGTGAGGAATATCCCTTGTAAGCCTTGTATCACTACAAGAACATGACTTTTATCAGCTTGGGAATTTTCTCACCACCCTTCTAGGTTATCCCATCCTGGGGACTCTCATCCATGCCCGCCCATTCATCAAAGCCTTCCTTGATTTCTCCTGACCTTTCCAGAATAGTCGTGGGACCTGTCTACCAGTCAGCTGTGGCTCTGGTCCATCTTTCCCAGCCCATCTTTTTATTTATTTATTTAATTTTATTTTGGACAATTTTATTTAATTAGTTAATTTAGAATATTTCTCCATGGTTACAAGAATCATGTTCTTTACCTCCCTCCCCCGCTCCCATAGCTGATGTGCAATTCCTCTGGGTTTTATATGTGTCTTTGATCAAGACCTATTTCCCTATTATTGATATTTGCACCAGGGTGATTGTTTAGAGTCTACATCCCCTATCCTATCCCTATCAACCCATGTATTCAAGCAGTTGTTTTTCTTTGGTGTTTTTACTCCCACAGTTTTTCCTCTGAATGTGGATAGTGTTCTTTCTCATGGATCCCTCCAAGTTGTTCAGGATCACTGCGTTGCCACTAATGGAGAAGTCCATTACATTTGATTGTGCCACAATGTATCAGTCTCTGTGTACAATGTTCTCCTGGTTCTGCTCCTCTCACTCTGCATCACTTCCTGGAGGTTGTTCCAGTTCACATGGAATCCCTCCAGTTCATTATTCCTTTGAGCACAATAGTATTCCATCACCAACATATATCACAATTTGTTCAGCCATTCCCCAATCGAAGGGCATCCCCTCATTTTCCAGTTTTTTGCCACTACAAGGAGCATACCAGCCCATCTTTTTAGTCCAGTGGTTCTCAACCTTTCTAATGCCGTGACCCCTTAATACAGTTCCTCATGTTGCAGTGACCCCAAACCAAAAAATTATTTTGGTGGCTACTTAAAAACTGTAATTTTGCTACAGTTATGATTTGGAATGTAAATACCTGATATGCATTATGTATTCTCATTGCTACAAATTAAACATAATTTAAACATAGTGATTAATCACAAAAACAATATTTAATTATATGTTGAGAAATATTAATCTAGCAGGAGGCAGCCTGAGTGCTGGAGTGGGGCTCCCTGCCTGGGGAGGGGGTCCGCAGATGCTGCCTTCTTCTCAGCTCCAGCTGAGGCTTCGCTTTGCTGTGGTTTCTTGGCTCTGTTATCCGCTCCAGGAGTTATCTGCTCCAGGACTTGTTCTTAACCCCTCTGGAGCCAGTGCCCGGGTGCTCTCTCTGGGTCTCTGAGTCCGGTCTCCAGGCAACAGGGTAAATCCATCACCCCTCATAGGGGGAGGGCTACTGATAGGTAACTAATATTAGTACAATGTGCGGGCAGCAGGGTCCCCGTTCTTTCTGAGATCTTGCTGTAAAGTAGCGCAATTTCTCAGTGGCTTTAGGCGACCCCTGTGTTTTGGTTGTTCGACCCCCACCGGGGTTGTGACCCACAGGTTGAGAACTGCTGTTTTAGTCCATCCATTTGTTTCTTTGATAATATTCTGTATTTTGCTTTTCCTCTAGAATTCCTCATGTTTGTAATTTTTCAGTTCTTTCCAATTCTTTCCACGTCTGACAGCCATACTACTCCCTAAATCTTCTGATGTCTCTTCAGAACGTGGAGGTATTCGAGTCCTCAAGGCCAATGCTAGGACATCACAAGCTCCAGCAAGTTCTGCCACTGACACGATCGGTCGTTATGAAGGCTGACACGACAATAATAACATCAAAAAGAGCTAGTAGCATTGAGAGAACACTTGAAGAGTTACAAAGCACTTCTAAGCTCATCCTTTTCTCTACAGCAGCTCTGCAAGGTAGGTGCTATTACTACCTCCATTTTATAGATGAAGAAATTGAGGCAATGAGAGATGATTTGCCCAAGATCACACATCTGGTAAATGTCTGAAACAGACACTTATTACCTGTATGATTTTAGGTGAATCACTTTACCTCTCTTAGCCTCATTTTTCATCTGTAAAATAAGGGGCCTGTACCAGATGATCTTTATGGCCCTGTCTACCTTTAAATTCATGATCCTGTAGTCTTAGGACATTAGGCTTCCCACTCTGGGTGTTCTTGACAGAAATACAGACATTTGGAAGAGGAATGGGTTTGGGAGCTGTTGTGGGTAAAATTCAACAAAGGTAGACTGAGGCACATTTTTTTCTGAGTAAGAAACCTTTTTATTTTATTAAAAAAATAAAAACAACCCTTATTTGCCATCTTAGTAACAACCCTAAAACAGAAAGGCAAGGGCTAGGCAAATAGAGTTAAGTGACTCAACTAGGGTCACCCAGATAGGAAATGTCCTAGGTCAGATTTAAACCCAGAACCTCCTGTCTCTAGGGCTGGTTCTCTAGTCACTGAGCCACCTAGTTGCCTCAAGATAACATTTTAATTAATAGAGGTGTTACCTGGCAATAGAATGAGTCAATGGCTTGCCTTCGCTTCGCTAAAGACCCCGTGCAGAAGGAAAGCTCCCCTTTATGTAGTTTTTTGGGCACACAGAACAAAGAACAGGACTTCGTAGGTGGGGGAAGAATACATTTGGTTACAGGGTTGGCGGCATCATGGGGGTGAGGACAACATGATTGGTTCCAGAGCGGAGGCATGGGGGACAATTTAATTGGTTGGAATTTGGGAATGAGGGGCCTAGCAACAGCTCCCTCCTTCCCTCCTGTGACTAAGAAGAGTTCATCATTGGAGCCTACCTGCAGGTTCGGAGAGAGTGGACCAGATTTCTTTGGGCAGCAAAGCAGACATCCTTGAGGGATAGCTTGCTATGAAAAGATGCTAGACCAAGACTCCCTCGTGCCCACTCCCATCCCCCAAGGATAACAGATTTCCTTGCGGCAAGAATAGAACAGTGATTAGCAGAAGAACTGGGTTTCTAAACTTAACTCATTCCAGACCAGCTGAATTTCAGGGCTCAGTTCTGAGACAAAGAATCATGATTCAGTCGGTTCCAGGACACACTCAATGGACTGTAAACAGGGTCAATAGAAATGGCACAGAGTTGACTTTAATCTTTTCAGGACCAAAGGGCATGAGTTCCTTTTTGGCCACGGTGAATCTGAGGTGCCTATAGGACATCCAGTTTTAGACGTCCCTTAGTGAGGGGGGTGTGAGATGGGCTCAGGGGAGAGACTTGGGTGGGCTACCGAGACGTGGGAGCCATCTGTCTGGACACCTGTGATAATTATAATGAATTAGGATGAGACCCTTGGGAGTTGATGAGGCCGCCAAGCCAGAATGCATAGACAGAGAAGAGAGACCAGCGTTGGAGAACACCTACAGTTAGGGGGTGGGAAATGAATGATAACACAGCAACAAGACCAAAGAAGGAGCAGCCACACCGATAACATGAGAGCCAAGAGTCAAGTCAAGTAAGTTGTCACATGGACTCCAAAATGGAGAGCGTGTGTTAAAGGAGAGACGTCAGCAACGTCAATACTGCAGGGAGGAAAAGAAGAATGTCCGACAGAAGACCATCCGAGCCACCAGAATGGAAAGCACCCAGTGCCTTCTGGGTGCAAGGACCCATCCCCTTTATCATCCCTTACAGTGAGGGCTACGCCGTTCCAGGTAGCAGAAGACCAACAGTTATCCTCCACAGAACAAGGAGAACCCAGAACACAGGAAACAATAGAAACATTCGGAGGGATCTTAGACTCACTCTTTCTCCTTCATCTTACAGAGGAGGAAACCAAGTCACAGAGAGAGGAAAGGATTGCTTGGGATCACCAAGCTGGTAAATGGCAGAGTCAAAGTTCCCACCCAAAACCTCTGGCTTGTTTGGTACCTTGAAGGTGGAGTTCCCTTCCAGAATGAGTTGGAAGTAGATGGTCATTGAAGTCCAAAATCTCAAATTCTCTGATTCGCTCTGATGCCAAGATCTATTCTCTGAGTGGGAAAGGACTTTGGAGGCCCTCTGTTTTAAAAAGACACCCCGTCTGCACCCCACTTGACCAATGGATACACTCTGCTTGGTGGACTCCAAGAAGGGCCTACATTTGTGTTGTTTTTTTTTTTAAATGTGTCTTGGGAACTCAAATTTTCCCAAACCAGCATCTTTTCTGTTACCCAAGGATGCTTCTCTGAGTGTGCCCAAATGCAGCTCCTCAGTGTTTGCTTCTTTCTTTGTCTAGAACCCCATATCAACATGCCTATGAAAATGTTCATACATTCTCTTCTCTTCTCTTCTCTTCTCTTCTCTTCTCTTCTCTTCTCTTCTCTTCTCTTCTCTTCTCTTCTCTTCTCTTCTCTTCTCTTCTCTTCTCTTCTCTTCTCTTCTCTCTCTCTCCGTCTCTCTCTCTCTCTCCTCTCTCTCCCTCCCTCCCTCCCTCCCTCCCTCTCTCTCTCTCTCTTCTCTCTCTCTCTCTCTCTCCTCTCTCTCTCTCCCTCCCTCCCTCCCTCCCTCTCTCTCTCTGCCTCTCTCTCTCTGTCTCTGTCTCTCTGTGTCTCTTCCTCTCCCCCTCCCCCCTCTCTCACACTCCCCCTCCCACAGCCTTTGCACCCTTGCTTACCATCTTTCTGGGCTCCCTGACAATTGAGACTAGAGAAAACCCAGACTGGGCTAGGTCTGGCTGTCCTAAGCTTTGCCAATTGTCAGATCCGCATCAAGGCTCTTTAGGGGAGTGTGGGAGTGAGAGAAGGTGTGTTGGGTAACTGTATCTGGGTGGTGCCACCTGGGAGCCCCCAAGACTAGACCCTGAAAGGTTCATGGGATAAAAGATTTAGAAACCAAATGGACCTTATAGGTCAGGAAGGCATTCTGACACAGTGGATGGAGCCCTACCCTTGGAGATTTGGGTTTGAAACCTTACTTGCTGTGTAACTTGGGAAAGTGACAAATCCCCTTTAGCCTCAGTTTCCTCAACCATAAAAGGAAACATCTCTATAGTAGTGATATCAGGGAGGATCCAGGGAAATAATGGATGCCAAGGCACTTTGCAAAGCTTAAATGAAATAGAAATATTATCTATTGTTATTTATTATGTAGCCCAACTCTCTCTATTTACAGGTGAGGAAACTGAGGTGAAGGGAAAGGTACTGACTGATCCAAGGTCTCACAACAGGTAAGAAGCAGAGGGCTGGGCCCTAAATCCAAGTTTTCTTAACTCCATTGGCATTACTCTCACCCTGCGTTGCTTCAGGATCTAGGACAAAGCCTGGATTGTGGAGTTGGTGCAGAAAGCCCTGCAGAGCTGGGAGTGGCTTTTGGGCCAAAGGACCCAGTACCTGAAACTAAGGAACTGTCAAACAAGCAGTGATCTGTGCCCACTCGTGGCAAGGGACCCCCTCCCACTGACACTCTGGTTCCTCCTCCCCCTAGCCAAGATCATCTGGAAGCCACAGATGATTCTCAGAGAACACAAGAGGCGTGGGCTCCAGTGGAGACACAGAAGGAGTTGTAGGAGGGAGAGGAAACACTCTTGATTCCTCAGCTGTCTGTGGCCTGGACTGTGGGGTACCCAAGTGGGAACATGCTCACAGCACACAGACACACACGCGCCCAGTCCAACATAGTCATGTGTCTTCCCGGTCACACGAACACGCATCAACACGTGTCCCACCAGCATACACAGAGGCAATTCTCATACGCGGCCCCAGGTACAGGCTGATGCCTTCTTGATTGTTCGTTTCCCAGAGTATTGGCGAGCCAGACAGGGTGGCTGTCAGGCAGGGCAGCCTCAGACCCTCAGTTAGAAGGAAGGCGCAGGCAGAAAAAGGCCTGGGTTCTGGAGGGCACTGCCACTCACTCCCCAGGGCCAATACCAACCAGCAGGTAGCAGCTCTTCTCCCAGGGAGGTGTTCATCATCCCATCCCCCATGAGAAAGGGCAGGAGATTGCATCTCTTTGTGCAGGGAGGGAGGGAGGAGAGGAAGAGAATGATCTTACTGCTTGCTTTGTCCTGGTGTGGGTTTTGGCTTAAATTCAATTATTTTGCAGCCGGATGGGTGACTTCTTCCCTGGTTGGTAAATCAGTCATCTCTCACTCGGCAAACCTTCTGTCTGAGAGAATATATAAGCAGAGACCAAATAATTCAAAGAGGCTAAATCCAGGCAGTTTGTGAGGGAGGACAGATGCTAGGAGCAGAGCAATCAGGAATCAGGGTTCACGGAAGACCACCCCGATGTTGCCGCTTGAAGGAAGGGGGGATTCTCTGGGCACAAGGTGAGGCATGCAAGGAGGAGCTGTGCAAAGACATGGAGATGGGAGATGGCAATTGGGATGTACTGGGTAAGTACAAGAGAGAAGGCCTGAATCACAGAGCCCAGGAAGGAAAAAATACAAATGGGAATATTGCATTTGATGCAGGCTTGGGCCATGATTTTCCCAGTGGTAGTCAGCACGTGTATATGATGCTTTGAAGTTTGCAAAGCCCTTTATAAACATTTATTTATTTTTGTCCTCCCATCAGCCCTGGGAAAGAGATGCTGTTATTAGTCACATTTTAAAGCTGAGGCAGGAAACAGGCAGACTTAACAGATGTTAAGTCCAGTGTCACACAGCTAGGAAGTGTCTGGATTTGAATTGGAGTCTTCCTGCCTCCAGGCCCAGCACTCTATTGAGTGTGCCACCCAGTTCCCCGATTGTCGGGAAAGCTTTTACTCGTCACTCTTGGATAGGGGCAAACCCTCACTGAGGGACTCGGGCTCTCCTCTAAGAGCCCAGTCAGAAGGATTGATTGTTAATGGAACTTGAACCCAAGCCTCTAGAGGAGGTTTGGGCACATCCACAGTGGCTGGAGGATCAGCAAGAGACTGAGCCTCAACGTGGGGGTGTAAACGTGGCCCTTCCTTAATATGGAGCTATATTGGCTCTGGCACTCTGAGCTCCTTTTCCTTCCAGGAACATTCTAAGCTCTCAAGGCTGCAGCCCTCTCTAGGGGCCTGGAATGAACTAGGGCATTTTCAACTGTGTCCATGTCTTGGTGACCCATTTGGGGTTTTCTTGGTAGAGATACCGAGTGGTTGGCCATTTCCTTCTCCAGCTCATTTGACAGATGAGGAAACTGAGGCAAATTGGGTTAAGTGATTTGCCCAGGGTCACACAACTAGTAAATGTCTGAGGCCATATTTGAACCCTCAAAACTGAGTCTTTTGACTCCAGGCACAGCACTCTGTCCACTGGGCTTCCTTGCTGCCATTCATTAGCAACCCCAAATTTCTTTCCTTTCCAGGAGGAGTCCATACCCTTAGTGTAGGTGTAGCTGGAGCTTGAGGTCCTGCCCAGGTGTCTTTGCCCAAGATTTAGGGTAGCTATTTGTGGGCTGCTGGGACTCCTTTGTGTTTTCTACATTCTTTTTGAGGGCTAAAATACAGGCCAGTCTGAATCCACCAGAGGATGTCTCCCGGCACGCTTCATTGGGCTCTCAGACTTTTAAAACATCACATCTGGGGAATCCTCGACACCAGCTGCATTCTGGGATTCTAAGAGAAGAGAAAACCCTGAGTGGGATTCAAAGCAAGCCAAATAAAGCATTAAAAAAGAAGAGCCCAGTCTGGACCTGGTCTATGGAAACCTAGAGTTTGGGTTGCTGGGCCAGGAAGCTGGGGCTCGGGGACTTCAAGAATCTTTCCCAGCGGACCCAGAAACCTTTCATTCTTTCTGCAATACTCCACTGACATTGGCAAGTGACCTTGGACATATCACTTTTGCCCCCTGGCCTCAGTTTCCTCATGTGAAGAAGAGGTGGGACTAGAGCATCTCTTGGCTTTAAGAGCCTATGTAATGCCATGCCTTGCCCAAGAAGGGGACAGTGGACACCCTAGAGGGAATATGAAGCCTTGTGGACGAGGCAGAATACAATTTGAGCCTTCTTCCCATTGACTGCACTCTTAGATCTCGGCAATAAGTGATCTCTCCCTTCTAAAATGCCACAGGCCTCTATCTGACTGCTATACATTTATTGTAGTAAGCATGGAGATAAGTACTTCCCCAGTTTTTCACAGGGGACTCCCAAGACACACATTCGTCACCCTTTCTGGGCTCATTCCCTTAATTCACATCCACAACGACTGGTTAATGGGCAACTATGCTTCAGGTTCTAAGGGCAGCCCTAGGAATAAATAATCACAGTAGCTCATGAGCCCTCACTAGTGTGCTTTTCATTAATAGTCAGCCAGAAGATTTAAGTAGCTCTTAGAAGAGACATTTACTCAAATGGCAGAGCACTAAGGACATATTAAGTCTATGAGAAGGAGAGTGGGCAATGCTGATGAAGCACACATCTATAAAATACATTTTAGCAAGGCACATTACAGCTCCAGAAATGCAGGATCTCCAAGTCCTTTCTCTTCTAGAGAGTTCTCCCAAAGAGAATTTTGGGAGAGTGTATTAGTATTGGTGGTAGATGGATCTTTTTACTTCTCTGCTAGGTTTTCTTCTCACAAGACACAATCTTTCAGCTAGGGAAGTGGTTCACTTTGGGCTTGCTCCCTATGGAGTGTGATATGTCTGTTGGATGGTTTGGTCCTAGGCTAGGCAAAGGAGACTAGTAGGCTCCTGGACTGACTTCTCAAAGAATACAGCTATTATCCAGTTCAGATGGACAGGTTGCCACAAAGATTAGAAGGGAAACAGCAAATATGGGGGAAAAACTAGAATGAGCATCTTTGACAAAAGTCTCATTTCTCAGATATATGGAGAACTAACCCAAATTTATAAGCATATACAGCATTCCCCAGTTGGAAAATGGTCAGAGGAAGAAGAAACTAAAACTATCCATAGTCATATGAAAAAATACTCCAAATCTACCAAACTGGGTTAATATGACCAAAAAAGAAAATCTTCAGATATTAGAGGGATTGTGGGAAAATTGGCATACTAATACATTGTTGGTGGAACTGATACAACCATTCTGAAGAGCAATATGGAACCAGGCTCAACAACCTCAAAACTATGCATATCTCTTTGACCTAGCAATACTGTTCCTGAGTCTATCTCCTAAAGAGATCAGAGAGAAGGGAAAAGAACCTACCTGGACCAAAATATTTTAGAAGCTCTTTTTGTAGTGGCAAAGAGTTGGAAACTGAGGAGTTGTCTATCACTTGGGGAATGGATAAATAAGTTGTGATGAAATACAATGCAGCCTAAGAAGTGATGAACTGGATGAATTCAGAAAAACGTGGAGATTTGGTAGGTCTGAGGTGGTATCTCAGAGGTGTTTTAATGTGCATTTCTATAGTCAATAGTGATTTGGAGCATTTTTTCATATGATTATGGATAGTTTTAGTTTCTTCCTCTGCCCATATCCTGTGACCATTTTGCAACTGGGGAATGCTGTGGATGCTTATATGCCAGGAGCTCTCAAAGACCACACTGTTTGACATGGTCCATGTAGAAACTGGGGACTGCCCTCCCCCAAATGACTTTAATTATTGACATCCCCTTATTATTGGAATTGCCATGATTATTATTTTTACTTAGCCCCAGGAAAAATAGATGAGAGCAACATGCTTGCAGGGTTAATACAGATGTCCCACTTTGTCTCCCCAGGATATTAACAGGAGAGCCCACTTACAAAATTAAACCTAAGGATTCTTATATGCTCACTTAGATTGGACCCTCTTTTCTAGGCATTAAAACTTCTGGCAAATCTGTGCTCTGAATTCCCTAACCTATATCTAGGGCATGTTGATTCTACCCACTGATCCTGTCCTTAGCAACAGTGTTTCATTGACTATCTCCTTGGGCTTCCTGTCTGTTGTTAGGTTCCATGGAAACATGTATGTTGAGAATGAAACTGTGTGCCAAGTAGATGTGTGATCATGAGGGTATAAAATAAAGCCAGGCTTCAGCTAAGGCAGAGCAGTTTATCCTGTGAAATCTGTGCTGTGGGTTGAATGCGAAAGGTTGTGTCCCATCCATCATTTCACTGACACTGTCCCACCTCTAAGACCCCACCCCCTGTGGGAAGGCTGGTCCACCCCATAGCACTTACAGATTTGAGTCAATTCTCTATATAGTGGAGAAATGAGACTTTTGTCAAAATGACATGAGCAGAACAAGGATAATTCTGTATAAAGTAATAGAAATATTCCATGATGATCAACTGGAAAGGACTAAACCATTATGAACCAAGCTAGTCTCCAAGATATCCACAAGGGACTCATGATGAAAATGCTGTCCACAGCCAAAGAGTGTGAGGAGTCTGAGGCAGATCAAAGTAGGCCATCTTCCATTCTATTTCCTTCAGGAGATTTCTATTGTATGTGTGATATGTGCCTTCTATCATGACATGAAGAACACGGAAACATGTATAACATGAAACTATGGGTATAACCTATATCAGACTAATCTCTGCTTCAGGGAGAGGGGGGAGGATAAGGAGGGAGAAAAATCTGAATTTTAAAATGCCAAAAAACAACTGTCAAGCAATATTGTAGAGTGATCAGTGATCCAGGACAATTCTGAGGGACTTAGGACAAAGAACACTATCTATCTACCTCCAGAGAAAGAACTGTGGGAGTCAGAATGCACATGAAAGCATAGGATTTTCCATGTTAGGTTATTTGGATTTTATTTTGGGGTTTTGGTTTGAAATGATTATTGTCTTACAACATGATCAATATGGAAATATATTTTGTATGATAGTACGTGTATAACTCAGATCAAATTGCTTGTTAGCTCTGGGAGGGAAGAGAAGGACAGAGGCAATTTGGATCATATAACTTTGGAAAACTTATATGGAAATTTGTTATTGCATGTAATTGGTAAAATAAAATATCTTTTTAATGAAAAAAAATTAAAAGTGATTCTATATGTAACTGGAAAAAAAAGGACAGGTTACTCAGTGTCTTTGCTGGAGACGTCAATCTGTTGGAAACTAGGTAGCTTTAGGCCCTACCACCTCCAGCCTCAGACTTGGCTGGGTGTTACTATACTCTTTCATGGTGGGGGGGATAATAATGCTCTTTTTACTGGAGTGCTACTGCTCTCTTTCAGAAAAAAGCAGGGACTCCGCTTTGGATTGGCAGAAATTCCTACAATTTCTATTCTGTTATGTCATCTTCTAGGCAGGAGGTAGGTGGGAGAGGTATATAAACTTTCCTGCTTCGGAATTCTTTCTGCTTCAGAGCTTGGTTCTTACCTAACTTCTGGCTTTATTCCTGTTGGTTCTCTGTAAATGTGTGGCTGCAAAAAAGCTGAAAGAGTTCTGGAGAAACCCCACAATGTCAGAAGAGCTAACCCTTAAACTGGGGGAATCACCTATCCCTTTGCTGGTACTGTGAATCATGCGGACTGTGTAGGTTTCCTGATACCATTTAGAATGGAGAGAAGCATTTTTTTTTTTCCTGAAAGATCAAGGAGCTTGAATGCAAGCCCCATTCTGTGTTTTTTTAATCAGGTTTAAAAAAAAACAACTTTCACTGATGTCTTTTTAGCCTGAGTGCTTGCAGGGCATCTGCAAGGACTTTTTGAGGAAAGCAAATCATCTAGATACGGAGATATCCATGGGTCCCTTAGGTGGGGGCTTAAGATAGAAGACTGTTGTGAAGAAGCCCTCAAAATTGTTGCTTGGTCTGTTGAACTGTGAACCTTGGCCCAATTGCCCCATGAATTACATCATATTTTAGCATGTTTTATAGTTTCTTTGTGTATGCTTGTACAAGAGGCTCAATCTTGACAGGCAAATACACTCTCCCCACCCAGATAATATGGATACTTCAAAATTTTACACCCCCTCCCCCCTTCAGGGTGTAGTCACACATGACTCAAAGCATGAACAACTTTATTTACAGATGAAGGAGAAACAGGTAAAACTCATATCAAAGCCTGCAGAAGATAGCAATTCTCACCATGGAGCAACCTTTCCCGGAGTTCTATCGCTTTCAATTTTATGGTGTTTTCCTAGTGGAGGGACTCTAGCAGGGAGCTCCCAAGGATTGTTTCTCCCCATCAGTGTACCTCAACCCTGGCTAATTGTGCCCTATTGCTCTCCTTTGGGATCCTGCTCTCAGTACATTTCAGCAAATGTCACTTACCCGTGGGCTTAATTGGCTTCTTCTCACAGTTTGATATCCTCTTTTGTCTGAGCAATCAACCAATCAATCAATAAACATTTATTGAGTGTCTGTTATGAGGGCAGTTAGGTGGCATGGTGGACAAAGTGCCAGGCCTGGAGTCAAGAAGACTTATCGTCTTCTTTTTAAAAATTTAATTAAGAATATTTTTCCCCCATGGTTAAGACCTCAGATACTTCCAGGCAAGTCACTTCATTCTGTGTGCCTCAGTTTCCTCATCTGTCAAATGAGTTGGGGAAGGAAACAGCCAACCACTCTAGTATCTCTGCTAAGAAAACCCCATAGAGAGTTGGATGTGAAAGAAATGATAGAACAATATCACCAAGTGGTCTATCATGAACCAGGCATTGTGCTAGGCACAAACATATACAGAGAATGAAATGGTCCTGGGGCAACGTGGTGGCTCAGAGGATAGAAAATTAGGTTTGGAGATGGGAGGACCTGGGTTCAAATCTTAACCTCCAATACTTCCTAGCTGTGTGACCCTGGCCAAGTCATATAACCCCCATCACCCAGCCCTTACAGCTCTTCTGCCTTGGAATTGATACCCAGTATCAATTCTAAGACAGAAGGTAAGGGTTTTTGTTTTTGTTTTAAATAAAGAAAAGAAAATACTTGGGATGGTGTGGCTCCCCTTCTCTACCTTAGATGTTTGGGTTACTGAGCCAGGCAATTTGAACAACTTCTTTATTTCTTCCCCCCACCATCTACCATCATGATGACCCAAGAGAAAATTTGGGGTCTTTTACTGAGCCTCTAAATCTAAAACATGTGAAGATGTGCGTGGGATAGCATCGGCTCCCTGAGAGTAGGGAACATTGCACTCCTTCCCTTACTTTCTGTCTTAAAATCTGTCCAGATCCTTCTGACTCCAGGTCTGGCATGCTATCCATGGAGCCATCTAGCGGCCCCTATCCCTGGGGTTTTCCACATTGGGGAGAGAATGGTTTGTAATCTCTACATTTGTCTACACATTTGGTCTGTCTACTAGACTGTAAACCCTTTAAGGTGAGGATAATGTCATTTTCTAACCTCTGATTGCTAGTACCCAGCACAATGCCTGGAATATTGTGGGGCTTAATACATGTGTCTATTTATGGATGGATATGAAATGGACTAAATGTAGCTGAAATGAATTGAATCTCACTGGGCACACATTTCTGAGCCGAGCCAAAGTGCTTCCTACTAGGGTAATACCCTAGGAGGCCACAGCTAAGATCAGTCCTTACTTGACTTCAGGGTTATAGTTTTGGATCTAACCACTAACCTGTAACTTTGGACAAATCACTGTCGTTGGGCCTCAGTTTCCTCTTCTGCAAATGGAAAGAGATGACCTCAGATGACCTCTTAGGTCCCTTTCAATTCTCAATCCTCTTTCTCTCTCTCTCTACCTTTCTCTCTCCCTCCCTCTCTCTCTCTCTCTCTCTCTCTCTCTCTCTCTCTCTCTCTCTCTCTCTCTCTCTCTCTCTCTCTCTCTCTCCCTTCCTTCCTTCCTTCCTCCCTCCCTCCCTTCCTTCCTCCCTCCCTCCCTTCCTTCCTCCCTCCCTCCCTCCCTCCCTCCCTTCCTTCCTTCCTTCCTTCCTTCCTTCCTTCCTTCCTTCCTTCCTTCCTTCCTTCCTTCCTTCCTTCCTTCCTTCCTTCCTTCCTTCCTTCCTTCCTTCCTTCCTCCCTCCCTCCCTCCCTTCCTTCCTTCCTTCCTTCCTTCCTTCCTTCCTTCCTTCCTTCCTTCCTTCCTTCCTTCCTTCCTTCCTTCCTTCCTTCCTTCCTTCCTTCCTTCCTTCCTTCCTTCCTTCCTTCCTTCCTTCCTTCCTCCCTCCCTCCCTCCTTCCCTCCCTCCCTCCCTCCCTCCCTTCCTTCCTTCCTTCCTTCCTTCCTTCCTTCCTTCCTTCCTTCCTTCCTTCCTTCCTTCCTTCCTTCCTTCCTTCCTTCCTTCCTCATCAAGACAGACGAGTGGTAAGGACCAGGCAATTGGGATTAAGTGATCTTGGGAGTCCCACAGCTAGGAAGTGTTTGAGGTCAAATTGGAACCCAGGACCTCCCGTCTCCAGGCCTGGCTCTCTATCCAAGGAGGCCCCATGATTCTTTCTTAATTCTTTCTCTGTTCACATTCTGGCTCTCTCATTCATCTTAACGAGTGAATTGGTGCCAGACCTGCCTCGCTGCACCCCCCACTTGGCCCTGGCCTGCAGCATTCCCTGCGATTCATGTCTTTTCCTCTCTTCCCCGTGGTGACTCCACCCACCTTTCCACCCCCCTGACAAGAGAGGCCCCGGCTGGGCTGGAAGAATGAAAGGGGGTGGTGGGGCAAGCTGGGCTTTGCTTCTCTGGCTCTGAGCATCCTCCCTGGCACCTTCCTCTTCCTCCTCAGCAGCTGGCAGAGGCTCAGCTTATCTCCTACCCTAAGGTGACAGGTTGACAGAGACCAGCCATAGGGAGAGGCTGGTGTGGGCGCATGTCAGCCATCCCTCTGGCCTTAAGAGGGAGGCTGCTCTGGGCTTCGTCAGCTCGGGACAGCACGATATTCTGTAGACGTCCTAAACTCAGCCCGTCCAAAAATGAAAAAGTCCACAAACCTCTCCTTCTTGTCTCATTTCTGCCAGGGGCGCCACCACCTTCCCAGGCCCCCAGGCTGCCCACCAGGGGTCATTTTTTAAGCCCTCACCTTCCGTCTTGGAGTCAATACTGTGTATCAATCCAAGGCAGAAGAGTGGTCAGGGCTAGGCCATGGGGGTCAAGTGACTTGCCCAGGGTCACACAGCCAGGAAGTGTCTGAGGCCTCCCATCTCTAGACCTGGCTCTCTAGCCACTGAGCCACCCAGATGCCCCCACTAGGGGTCATTTTTGACTCCCAGCGCTCTCCTAGCCAATAGGCACTGATAGCCAGATCCTCTCGATTTTACCTCTGTAGCAGCTCTGCTATGCTCCCCCTCCCTGCTTGGGCCCCTCCGCACCTCAGGGCTGGACTATGGCAAGAACCAGGGGTGGGTCTGGCGGCCGCCCAGCCTCCTCCCTCTGTCCATCTTCTGGATGGACAGCCACCAAAGTGCCCGAAGCACAGATGGGACCATTTCACCCCCCCGCTTGGCGCCTTTCCCAGGATCCAGCAGAAAAGTCCCCTCTTTGGCAGGGGAAGCCCTTCGCTGTGCGGCCCCTTCCTCGGACACTGGCCTCCTGGCTGCTCCTCTTCTTCCTGCAGGCCTGGGTGCTGTCACTGTCTGGCTGCCAGGCTGAGCTTTCTCTCCTGTCACTTCACCCCGGCTCTCCCTGGCCTCCTTCTGTTCTACGGGGAGCCTTTCCCAACCCTTTTAAAGCCCAGTTTAATGCATTAATCAAATAATTTGATGAATCCAATTCTGGTTGAAGTTTGAATCCGGATTCCTCTCTGCGCTTATTTCCAATTGACACTGGAGGTACTTGTTTATCCATCACTGCTGATGCATTGTCTTCCCTGTTGGCTCTGACAGCAGGGACTGCCTTTTGCCTTTTTTCTTTTTTTAGCCCGAGAGCTTAGCACTGTGCCTGGTATGGAGCAGGTCATGAATACACTCTTTATTAGCTTTTTTTAACCCTTACCTTGTGCCTCAGAATTGATACTAAGCCTTGGTTCCAGAGCAGAAGAGCAGTGCGGGCTAGGCGATGGGGGTTAAATGACTTGTCCAGGGTCACACAGCTAGGGAGTATCTGAGGCCAGATTTGAACCAGGACCTCTGGACTCCAGACCTGACTTTCTATCCACTGAGCCACCTAGTCACCCCCTAATAAGTGCTAAATGACTGATAACAATGATGCAGAAAGTACGAAGCAGTCACAGCATCCCATAAATAGCTGCTCTAAATCCCTGTCAAACACAAACATTGCAATGAGTCTCACATTCCCTCCAGGCACCTGGGCAGGACTCCAATGTCTAACTACACCTGCACTAAGGTGTGGACTCCTGGAAAGCAAAGGAACTTGGGGATGCAAATGAACCCCCTCTTCTTTCCAGGCCCCTAGAGAGGGTAGCAGCCTGGAAATGCTCCTTAGAGGTTTGGAATTCTCCTAGAAAAAAAAAAAGAGCTCAGAGTGTCCAGGGAGTCAGTCTGACCTATGCTGGTGTTGTGATTGAGGGTTTCTAGGTGTTGAAGTGGATAGAGCATTGGTCTGGGAGTCAGGAAGACTTGAGTTCAAATCCAGTCTCAGATACTCGCTAGCAGTGTGACCCTGGGTAAGTCACTTAACCTCTTGGTCTCAGTTTCCTCATCTGTCCAATGAGCTGGAGAAGGAAACGGCAAGCCAATCAAGTATCTCTGACAAGAAAGCCCAAATGGGATCAAGAAGCATCCATTCTTATAGCTCAGAGTATTAGGGAGGGCCAAATTCACTCCCTCACATGGTAGCTCAGTCCTTTGCTAATCCTCCAGTCCTGGGGGTTTGTTTAATCTTCTAGAGGCTCAGATCCAAATTCCATCATCACTTTTTCCTTCCTCTGACTGCGCCAAAGAAAAGCCTCAGCCACTTCAGATGGATGTTTGCCCCAGTCCTTGAAGAACAATCAAAGACTTTTACTATAATCAAAGATCTAGACAATGCTGTCATCCCTTGAACTAGGGGCAGAGAATATGATACAGTGGTTGGAGCTCTGGGCTGGGAATCAGGAAGACTTGAATTCAAATCCAGCTTCAGATATTTACTAGTTGTATGACCTTGTGCAAGTCACTTCCATTTGCCTCAGTTTCCTCATCTAGCACAGTGCCTGGCACAGAGTAGGTGCTATAGAAATGTTAGTTATTATTATTGAATCTCCTCAAAGCAAACAGACTTCCCTGACCACCCTCCATATGGATACAAAGAATTAGCCCCTGTCTCCTAGGGGTGCTGTGGGAAAAGTGCTTCCTAATCCACTGTGAAAATGTGACATGTTAGTCACATTTATTGCTTGACTCCTGGGAGCAGGGACAAACTCAGAAACCTTGCCAGGGGCATATGGACCTCTACAGCCACAGATAGACCTTATTGATGTTGTATGGTAATGTTGCTTATTTCTTAAATTTCCCAATTACATTTTAATCTAGCTCAGAGGAGTTTTGGCTGTGGGAGGCAGCAGGAGTTTGGCCCTGAGGATTTTGTAGAAGATGAAGAGATGGCCTCCAAGTCAACGGAGATGGCTTATGGCACAACATCTTGGATCTCCTTGGCCAAGTCATTTCATCTCTCAATGCACCAGGGAACTCTCTAAGCTGCTAAACTGCAGAGGAATGCTGACCCAGACTGGTAGAGAAATTTTCCTCTCCTGGGAGTTCCGGATGCCCATTAAGCCAGAGGTAGAGGTCCTGTCCCAATTCTCCCAGGATTCTAGAAGCTCTGAGAATTCTGACTCTGGAGCTTGTGGCTATTAACATTTAAAAAAACCCTTACCTTCTCTTAGAACTAACCCTAACCCTAGCCCTAACCCTAACCCTAACCCTAAACCTAAACCTAAATCTAACCCTAGCCCTAACCCTAGCCCTAGCCCTAACCCTAACCCTAGCCCTAACCCTAACTCTAACCCTAAACCTAAACCTAACTCTAACCCTAACCCTAGCCCTAACCCTAGCCCTAACCCTAGCCCTAACCCTAACCCTTATACTAAGAATTGGTTCCAAGGCAGAAGAGTGGTTAAGGGCTAGGCAATGGGGGGGGGGAGTGACTTACCCAAAGTCATACAGCTAGCCAGTTTTGAATCCAGGACCTCCAGACCTGACTCTTTATCCACTGAACCATCTGGCTGCCCCAACTTGTGGCTCTTTTCCCCAGGTTTGCTTGTTTGGGGTCATCATTTATGAGGAACATCTGAGGCGCTTTCTCGATGGTGCAGGGTGAATGTGTTGGACCTGTATGTAGTAGTCAGGGAAACCTGATATCAAATCCACCGGTTACCCTGTGACACTCTGGGCAATTAACTTACATTCATTCAGTCTCGATTTCCTCATCTTGAAAATGGGATGAGAATAATAACATTTGCCTCCTAGGCTTCTTGTGCAGATCAAAAGAGATCTTTGGGGGGGGGCAGCTGGGTGGCTCAGTGGATTGAGAGTCAGGCCTAGAGATGGGAGGTCCTAGGTTCAAATCTGGCCTCAGACACTTCCCAGCTGTGTGACCTTGGGCAAGTCACTTGACCCCCATTGCATAGCCCTGACCACTCTTCTGCCTTGGAACCAATTCATAATATTGATTCTAGGATGGAAAGTGAGGGGTTAAAAAAAATCTTTGGCAAGTGTTTTGGAAAACTTAAAGCACTGTAAACTTCTGCTGGCTAATACTGTGACCCATGTCCCAGGCTTCGGCTAATACATTTTCATTTGCACTTCTCCCTTCCAGCCAAACTGGTCCTCACTTATATACTCTATCTCTGTGCCTTTGCATCAACCATCCACGTGTCTCTAATGTGCCCCTCACTCCCCCTGAGCTAGTAGAATCCTTCCTTTCCTTCTCTATTGTTCAGTCATTTTTATTTGTGTCCAACTTCATGACCCCATTTGGGGTTTTCTTGGTACTAGAGCAGTTTGCTATTTCCTTCTCCAGCTCATTTGACAGATGAGGAAACTGAGGCAAACAGAGTGAAGTGACTTGCTCAGGGTCTTATGGCTAGGAAGGATCTGAATCCGGATTTAAACTCAAGAAGATGAGTCTTCCTGATTTCAGGGCAACTTCTTCCCCTTCTCCCTAACTGTGTTGAATTTAACCTTTTTGTACTCCTTTTCATTGTATTCATTCTATAAGAAAGGGGACAGGAGCAAGCATTTCTATAGCACCTACTATGTGTCAGACACCTGCTAAGCACTTTGTAAATATTATACAAGTCCGTGCTGTCTTCCCCAACTGAATGGATGCTCCTCACCAGTGGTGGCTAGATCAGGGCCTGGCACAGAGTAGGTCCTTCATCAATATGTGTTGATTTATTGATTTATGGACCATGGTAGAAGCCACCTATCTGGCTGAGAAATAATTGAATTTAGACAAAAACAGCCCAAATAGCAAGGGGAAGCCAAGCAGTAAAATCATTCTTTCTCCCCCTCCCTTCCTTGTTCCCTCCCTCACACGAATGGATGCAACCTCCAGCCCCCTCCCAGGGAGGATGGGATGATGAAAACCTCCCTGGGAAAATAGCTGCCATCTGCCAACTGGTATTGTCCCCAGGAGAGTGCGTGGCAGAGTTTCATGTAGAACTGAGGTCTCCTGGGGAAAAACAAAAGGCAAACCCCCAACTTTTCAGGCTCTACGCTTTCCTTCTGAGCGGGGAATTGAGGCTGCCCCAACTGACAGCCATCTCATGCATCCTCCACAGCTCATGAAAGGAAGGAACCAGCAAGGAGACAACAGATCTATGCATGTGTGTGTGTGTGTGTGCACGAGCGTGTGTGTGAGTGTGAGTGTAAGATTGGGAATTTGGGTGACCGTGATTGATTGTGAAGGTGTGTGCCTAGGTGTGCACTTTCAAATAAACACAAAATCAGTGAGAAGAGTGAGAATGAACTTAATACAAGAGGAATGACACATATAGGAAATGATGTGGCCAAGATCATTCACACCTCAAACACTGAAAGTCTTAGATGTCTTTTCTTTTTTTGTGGATTCTTCATGAAGCTCCCCCAAATGTCTTCGTTAATTCAATCTGTTCATCAGGGATGTCATGGCCCATTCTCCTCTCCTTTGAATCCATGGCTGGCTCTCTTCTCTGCTGCCAGGGACTCTGCTCCTTCCTACTGATTTTGGTCTCGAGTTACTCTGCAGCCAGGCAGGTACAGGGTCAGAGAACCATATATTGTCAGAGTCAAAAGGGACCTCCATTATCATCTGGTCTGAGATGTTTATTTTATAGATGGGGACTAGGAGGGCAAAAGAGATGAAATCACTGGCTCAAAGTCACAGATAAATTGGTGGCAGAGTTGGGACTAGAACCTCGTTCTCTTGATTCCCTTTTGTTCTGGATGAGACCTGACTTGGGCCATCCCCCGAGTAGTTTAGGTTCCATCTTGGAACAAAATGAAACATTTGTAAGTTGCTTAAAGGTTAACAAGACTAGATCCACTTGGTCACAGCAAAAAGGCATTCAGTAAGGATAAGCACTGAGGACACTTTCAGTTGATTCAATTGAGTAAAGATCCTTTTGGGGTCCATCAGCCAAGCATCTGAGTGCCCGTTGGGTCTCCTCAGAGCTACTTTTTACTCAGATGATAGGGATGTGATGTGAAGGTCTGAACCCTTCGTCCCTTGAGCCAACCAAGTCTTGAAGAAGAATATATCAGTGCCTTTTGGGGGGGGGGGAACAGCCTCATCTATAGGAAAGTATAGGTTAAGGAATTGCTTCTACCACACCTTCCCATTGTTCCCCTCTCTCCCCTCCACTTTTCTGAGTCCATATCAGGAGAGGAGCTAGTTAGGGAGAGGGAGGAGACCTGTGGGGTGAAGTAGAACTGAGAGAAAGAAGATAGCAATTTGCCCCAGCACCCAAACCCACAGCTATCTCCCCAGCTGGGCAGGAAGTTAACAGTTCCCCCCCCCTAAACTCTGAAAATTTAACATTTTCAAAAACAGAGCAGAAAGCAATGTGGGTGTAGTAAAAAAAGATCAGTGTATTAGGAGGCAAGAGATGGGCTCTATTCCACTACTTCATAACTGTTCTACTCTGAGCAAATCCTTAATGTTAACCTCAAAGGGTCTCACATGCCTTATCTGCAAAAGGGGGATTCTTTTCCCTTTTCAGCGACAAAATTTGGCAAGAGTTTTAGAGCCTCTGCTTTTAGTAGACTTATAATTCCAGAGGAAATGGAGTCACTGAAGTTGAATAATATCACTGTATTTCTCCCCCACCAATTTTGTGTTCCACATAATCCATATCTCCTATCTGGCTAGGTGGTATTAAGTATACATCGAGTACAACATTTCTTTGGTTGTTTCCTCCTTTGATCCTCAGCCACATGCTCTCTGAACTGGGTTTATAGATTTCTATACAAGTGTGTGTCTTTCCTTAAGGTGATACTCCACCGTCCTCCAATCAGATCTGCTTGTTTTGACCAAAGTGGATCCCTTTCATTCTTGCATTCTTGAATTTCTGTCCCTTAACTAAGCCTCAGTGATGCTTAAGAGATTATATGCCTATGAATTGAAATGTCAACTTTATTGGCATATAGTTTTCTGAGTCTCATGCACTGTTTTTTTTTTAATCCCTTCTGTCTTAGAATCAATACTGTGTTTTGGTTCTAAGACAGAAGAATGGTAAGGGCTAGGCAATGGGGGTCAAGTGACTTGCCCAGAGTCACACAGCTAGGAAGTGTCTAAGGCCAGATTTGAACCCAGGACTTCCCGTCTCTGGGCCTGGCTCTCAATCCACTGAGCCACCCAGCTGCCCCCTCATGCACTGTTTCTGATATCCCCACCTCCTCCCAATCCCCACTGCCTGTCTGTTGCTTTCTCCTATGATTTATTATAAATGGTCTCCACTGGCATTCTTCTTTCCATCATGCTTTGGGAATGAACCATGGCCGTATTTCTGCCAAGTTTTATGCCCAAGACTAGTGTCACCCTAATCCCCAATGTCCCTGGCAGCTATTCAATCTGAGTCTTTGCTCTTTCTAAACCTTCCACAGGTTTGCTATAATCCCTCCAATGCCATCTCTGAGCTCACTTGAGATTAGGAACAGGAGGCTTTGAATGTAGGATTCAATCCCAATCCAAATTAGGATTGGAGCCATAAAGTTTGGCAAAGGGAAGTAGTGCTTTTTTGCAGGATCTTGCATGTCCTAAATCCATCCTCAGGTGGCCCAGGAAATACAGATAGGGCTGGAAGCCAGAAATAATATTGCTGCCCCAAGGATTCATGGGAGTTAGGTAGGATTCCAGGTTATTCAGCACAAGGCAAACCTGGCCTGGGGGTTTACCTGTTTGGCAGGATTCATTGAGTTTTGGGAAGACAGGATTAGCTTCCCAGTCAACGATAAACAGGAAGGACACTGGAAAGTTAACCAAGGGCCATGTTCAGGAAGTTGACCGAGTGATGAACCAGCCCTGCCTCTTCTCCCAGGAAGGACAGAGAGAGAAGCCACAGTTGGGTGGGTGGGCGGGTGGAGGAAGGGCTGGGGTCCTTGGCAATTCCCCTCTCCCCCACCCCATGCCATGTTCAAATGTGTCTGGTTGTAAGCAGGCCAAATCTACTTTCCCGGGCAGGCATCCCTGGCAGCTCAGGGCTGAGCAGGAGGAGGTGGGTGGGAAGACCTTTAATGAGCAAAGCTATTGGAAAAGTGCTTTGCAAAACCCAAAGCCTGCTTAGCCATGGAGGAGATTATTGCAAGAGAAACAGAGTTATTTTTCCAAAGGGCAGGGAGCTTCCAAGGACTCCCTAGCATGGATTTGGAAGGTGGTCTCACTGGCCACGGTGAACCGTACAGCCACACAGGCTTTGCCTTTGCCTGTGCAGTCCAAACAGACAGGGACCAATACAAAGCTGACATTAGTCCCAATGGGCAGTGATCTGATACCAAGATGGCTGAACAAACAGTTCACTTGTCCTCTGACCTTTACTCTCTTTGTGGTTCAAATACAGATCTCCCAGCTTGGACCTTCTTCGCCTTTTCGTATTCCTTCTGTAGCATTCTCCTGGAAGTGGCCATCCTCTTCCCTGAGAAACTGCTGTAGAGATTACCTCTGGCTGGGCATCCGGCCCTCTTAAAGTGCTGAGGCAGCTGCTGAGACTCAATTGTCCATTTCTCAGGGTTGCTGTCCCATCAGCTACGTTCAGGGAAAGAAACAAAGCAGAGGAGGTAGCTAGAGTTGGGAGATTCCATCTCAGGCTCCCCCAGACCGGTAAAGTCTCTTTCTACCACGTACAAGCAGCCACCATAGCTGGTAGGGGCTTAGCAGAGCTGATCCATGGATTTCCACCTGGATGTGTTCTCCAGGTTAACTGGGGTGCAGGCCAGGAATAGGGAAGAGTGATGCCCTTCCCATTTGCTCAACGTGCTCAAAAGGGAGGAAGAGAGGATAGTCTTTCCTTTTTAAGTCCACTGAGAGGATAGTTCTCCTGGTTTAGTAACCAATCCTTTTTGGAACCTTCTCTCTCCCCCTCTAGGGAGCAAGGGAGCACTGAAGAACTTCTGGTTATACACGTTCCTTCAGCAAGGGACCAAAGCGCACACATATCACTAGAATGGGCAAGGATGCAGGCTCAGCTACATGAGATGTTTCCATTCCCAAGTATCCGACACTGGGTAGACTCCAATCCAATCCATTCCAATCCACTCTACTTCTCTTCTCCAAGAGAGATTTCCCAAGTTTCCCAGCTAATACTCATAGATGAGACCTTGAGAAGTCCCATCATTCTGATTGTCCTCCTCTAGAGCCCTCCTCTAGAGTTCTAGACCCCAAGAACAGTAGAGAATAATCCTCCCATGCTAGGTGTGTGTATAGGGTGCACATTTCCCCCTTACACACATTTACACACATCCACTCTTATACACACATGCCCAGAAGGTCTCTAAAGAAGAAATGGGCCCAGACTCAAAGCACCAAGCTAGAAAGATGCATTTGTATAGAACACGGACATGGAGGTGTGCCTCGTGACTCATAGGTGTGAGAATCCATTTCTTTCTTGGAAGAGTTCCCACCAAATTGGTTTTGGGTGTGGCATTAGTGATGAATGAGTCATTCTTTTGCTCACTTGGGCTGCTTCCTTTTGGGAAGCCAGTGTCTCAGCTAACAGACCAACCCCCTGCTCGTGAGCCACGCAGGCCACCCAGCTGTTATGCTGGTCCCTCCCAGGCTTTGGCTGCTGTTGCCACAGGCTTTGGAGCCTTGGATGGTTTTAGGTATCTCCTGGTCTCGTGGGTTAGCTGGTTACTTCCATCTCAGAAGAGGCAGTCCCCTAAGATAAGGAAAGAAGACACATGATAGAAATGGAGTTGCTCTGCTCTTGGGGACCCATGGAAGTCAGGCAGAAGATAGGCAAGTTCATATAAGTCTTATCATTACTTCATAAATGGGAGATCATTGATGGTCATGAAACCTTCTCCCTTTTTCCTGGGGCTCCCATTCAGTAGAATATATTTAGGCAGTTGAACTAGAGCCTTATGGGACTCAGGCTTCTAGAAAGATTCAATCTCTTTCCCGATGGTTGAAATCCCAGGTCTTCGAGCAGTATGTGGTGTATACTTCAGCTCCTTAAAGACCTTCTTAGTGAATAGATCTGCCCCTAGAACCTCCTTAGCAGAACGGAGCCATGGATTTCCTACTGGATACGTGCTCCAGGTAAACTGGAAGACACCTGTTTGAGTGTCGGTTCTATTGCAAGATCTTGGGCAAATTACCTCAAGCTTCAGTTTGGGTTCTCTAGCCTTCCCCATGTCTAAGATGAGACGGATGGATTAGATCGACAATTTCCATGGCACATTCTGAGTATCTTAGGGGACCCCAGAACTTTTTTTCATAAAAGCCATTTTTATCATAATAAATACTAAGGTGTTTTAATTTTCGATATAATAAAGATCAACAGATATAACACACACACAAACAACAGTTCTCGGGTTGGTGGGGACTCAACAATTTTTAAGAGCATAAAGGATTGGGGTGGTTCAGTGGATAGAGAAGGAGTCCTGGAAAAGGAAGGTCCTGGGTTCAAATTTGTCTTCAGACACTTCTTAGCTGTGTGACCCTGGGCAAGTCACTTAATCCCCATTGCCTAGCCCAGTGATGGGCAACCTTTTGAGCTTGATGTGTCAAAATTTGCCAAAAAACCGAGAATAACTCGGGTGGTGTGTCATTTCGAGAAAAAAACACATAATTTTGTGATATTTATAGTTTAAATAACAAAAATGTATAATTGTAATATATAACTATTTAATAAACAAAAAAACTAATGATTTAACTTACCTGCTTAGTGACTTCTTTGTTCATCTGTCAGTCAGTTTCTTTTGTTGGTCTTGATATTATTTAACTTGTGTGGGGTGCCATGAACTAAGATAAGTGAAGGGGAGGGGGAATTCTTTAACTAACTTGCCTATTAGTGACTTTTTTGTTGCTGAATTTCATTGGCTAAATCTTCAATTGAAGGCTGGTATTTTGTACACTTCAAGCCCAAGCAAGCACTACTAACTTCATCTGTCAATCTGTTTCTTTAGTTGGTTTTGATATTATTTAATGCAGAGAATAAGGTCTCACAAAAGTATGTAGAGGGAAAAATTGTGAGTAAAGCCATTGCTATATTTTTCAGGGTGCTAAAAGTGTCTGGTAATAGGTTCTAGACACTCCTCTATTGAACATGGGTCAGAGCCCCCCCAGTCTTTCTGCCCAGGCTGGCCCTACCCCACTCCCCACTACCCCTCCCCAGCTAGCTGGCCCCAGGGGCTCTGTGAGAGCAGCAGCTCCCACCTGTCAGCCTGCTTGCCAAAGTGTGCACTCCTTCCCAGCCTGTGTTCCTCCTCCCCACCACTCACCCCCCTAACCTCCCCTCCCCACTCCCTCCCAGGTTGGGCTATGGCCACAATCATGGCTGTGGGTACTCGGCTCCTTGGTGGCTCCCAGCCTGAGGCACGCTGAGCCCACATGTGGCCATGTGTTATCGAAAATAATTACGTGTGTCAGTGCTGACATGTGTGTCATAGGTTCTCCATCATGGGCCTAGCCCCTACTACTCTTCTGCCTTGGAACTGATACTTAATATCAGTTATTTTTTTTGAACCTTACCTTCCATCTTGGAATCAATACTGTGTATTGGTTCCAAGGCAGAAGAGTGGTCAGGGCTAGGCAATGGGGGTTCAGTGACTTGCCCAGGGTCACACAGCTGGGAAGTGTCCAAATGAAGATTGGAGTCTAGGACCTCTTGTCTCTAGGCCTGGTTCTTAATCCACTGAGCTACCTAGCTGTCTCCCTTAATATCAACTCTAAGATAGAAGACAAGGGTTTTTTAAAAAGTATTAAGGATTCTTGAGATCAAAAATTTGAGAACTGCTGGAGTAGATGATACTAATATTCTCAGCTCTGACATTCCATGTCTATGCTTTAAGGATCCCTTAATTATTGACAATCTTTGTTCTTTGGTCCCTTCCAGTTTGGATGGTCCATGCTTTTATCTTGAAATGGAGGTGCCTGGAATTTAAGTAAAACCCCATTTGTTGTTTTCCTGAAATAGAATACATCTCCTTTGTTTGGGTAATGTTGATATGATGTTGGGATGGGATCTGTGATCTCCCCGATGTGCAGATTGTAACCCATTCAAGCCTTCTCATCATGTGCAACTCTCATCCATGTGCGCCTTGAAACCTTCCATAGGGAACCCCCTCAGTGTGCCTGAGGCTTTCCTCCAAATCTCTTGACATCACACGGATATTGAGGGATCGTGTGGGCTAGCCACTGGCCTTCCTTGCCCCATGAGCTGCCCACCTTCTTTTCATTCCCATTTCTCTGCTCTTCTTGGATGCCTTACATAGAGGCTGTTGAAATTTTTGCAACCTTCCTCCAGCAGTTTGCCTATGAGTTGGTTACCAGATAAGGACTCACATTTAGACTAGCAATAATTAACTCAGTGTTTTCTGGTTGATTGGTAATGTAATTCTTGGGCCCCTCTGCCCCCTTCTCTCTCTGCTGGGTCAGTATCAGCCAGGGCTAAGGGACAGAGATAAAGTCTCATAGTCTTTTGAGCTGATTTATGGGATTTATTGAAAGCAAGTAAATTATCAGAGAGATACTTACTCAAACAAGGAGGACATAGTCATGCCACTTCATCTCCATCCTAGGGCTCAGCTTTGTTCTGGTTCTGGGAAACCAGGAAGCTGGCTTCATACAAATAATAGAGTGGTTCCAGGTACCCACCTCTGTTAGGGGCTGTGTGGTTTTATAATGGAGGTACACAAATGGCTCCCTGGAGTCAGGAAGATTCATCAACTTGGGTTCAAATCTGGTCTTAGATGCATTCAAGTTGTGTGACCTTGGGCAAGTCACTCAATCCTGTTTACCTCAGTTTCCTCATCTGACAGACAAGCTGTAAAAGGAAATGCCAAGAAAATCCCAAATGGGGTAACAAAAAGTAAGACAAGCAAAAAATGACTGAGCAAAGGCAACACAAATGGAAGCTCTTGTACAATTTAGGATAAAAAGACCTTGGTCACTCTGACTATACCAGTCATGGTTACATCACATATGGCTAAGAGAATTCCTTTGAAGTAAGGGGCTGCCATGAATAGACTCAGTCATCGCGGCTGTATCAGCCCGTATCCCTCTCCCCCTTTTAATAGGGGAAGAGGCTCAGTCTAATGAGCTGTCTATTCTTGAGAAATGTTTTGTGTTTTTCTTTAATGGGTTTCCATAGCAAAAGAATTCACCAATGGGTCAGGCCATGGGCAATGCGCCTCTCCATCCTAAGCTAGATTAGGCCTCAGGGGGCCCTCCGGCTTTTGCTAGGATCATTGGTAGAATATAGTAAATATGAATTTATGGAGTGCATCGGTTAAAAGCTAACTTCAGACCCAAGAGCTAATTAAAACACGGAGGACTTGGATGGGTGAAATACTGATCCATGGCCATCCTGCCTCTGTTCCCACACCAGGGAATGCCCAGTCTACCAGTTCTTCCTGCACGTCTTGAGAGCACTGAGAGAAAAGGGGGAGGGGAAGCTGGGGCTTGGTTGAGGTTGAGAGGACCCAAGATTTGCAGCTGGAAGGGACCCAGAGATCATCATCAAATTTGCTTGAGGTGACCCAAGAGAAGTGGCAGAGCTCGATTCTGAGCCTCTCTTCAGGTTAGAATCTTGGCAGAGTCATTTTAATTAAACTAAATTAAACTAAATTTCAACTAAAACCCAAACCAATCTCCCTCCCTCCAGTATTCCAATAGCCACCATTAGAGGAAGCCCAAGGCAGTTAAAAGCAGGCCAGGAAGAAACCACCCAGAGGAGGTTAAGAGCACTCTGCTAGCAGGTGCTCTGGGGTCTCAGGGCTCTCCAATGAAGACTGAAAAATAACATTTGCCCTCTTTTTGCCCCAAGACCCTGTGGGTGAATCCCAAATCAATTCACCTGGAGTCAAAGCTCATTCTAACTACAGTGTGAGCTATTAGAGAGCTGGGGATTTCTTTGTATCCCCAGGGATCACTTACTGCAGTGCCTGGCACACAGTAGGCACTTCATTCTAGTTGACTGACCCAACTGGCCCAGGTCTCTACCACTGTTCCTTGCTAATGACATTCCTAATTGGTGTAGAAAACTGGGAGGTTAACTCTCATCTCCTCAGGTCTTCTGGTATTCCTGCCCTTGAGAACCCAGGACATCTTGACTCCAGATTCAGCGCCTTTGCCCATGCTGACCTTTCTGGGTATGCTTGGGAAAGGGATGGGCTTTAAGGACAGGCACATACTGGAGTAACTGGGCCAGGGAGTTCTGATCTCAGGATTCTAGGGATAGAAGGCAAAACTGATCCTGGGGAACTAACGCAGCAGGCATATCTTAAGAAGGAGAAAGCCTATACCGGGTGACTGGGCATCTCTGCCCTTAAGC
>NC_077232.1:10143558-10283558 GCF_027887165.1 Monodelphis domestica | reverse complement strand
GGGACTGCTTTTCCTTTCCTCTTTTATCCCTAGCATTGATTAGTGCAAAGTCCTGCCTATAGAAGGCATTTAATAAATACTTGTTCAGTCCTCAGATTCTTCCTAGCTGTGTGATCTTGGGCAAGTCACTTGGCCCCAGTTGCCTAGTCCTGGTTCTTCTGCCTTGGAACTAGTATTTAGTGTTGATTCTAAGAAGACAAGGGTTGAAAAAAAGGTAGTTGTTACCTTGTTGACTATAATCTATGCATAATCATAAGCCTATCTTTAGAATGAGTTTTCAAAGACTTCTTACCCAGTCTTCTTTCTCTTCTGGTCTCCCAGGAATTTCAGATTTGTGTTTGAAGATCTCAAACACCTCGCAGCTATACTAGTCTCCAAACTTGAGACTTTCATGTCTTGACGCTTCCTCCATTGTTGAAAGAAGTTCCTCTGGCCTCCTCCCCTAATGGTCAGAGAAGCAACAGAAAGCTCCAAACCAGTGTGGACTGAAAAGCTCATCAACCATAGGAGCCTGGCAGCAGGAAGCACAACTCCGTTTGCCAGAACAGGATGAAACAGTTTTCACACTCGAGAGAACAGTGATCATGTCTAGCTGACCTCCGTTGAATACTTGTGAGAACAACAACAATAATGAAGGATAATGATAATAATAAGCACCCCTTATAGAGTGTCCTGGGATTTGCAAAGGGCTTGAAGTCTCAAAGTACATGTTGTAATCAGATACAGGTATTATCGTCATTTTACAGTTGAGGGAACTGAATTTTAGAAAGGTAGATTCTCACCTTTTCTTTGTATCCCCAGAGGACCCCGAAATTGTTTACAAGAAACACGTGAGGACTTCCCTGGAGGAAGGGGCAGATGAGAAGAATTTGCCCCAAAGGCCACGAAGGGAGCTGATGAAGGTGCTGGGGAGTGTGTAGAGCTTGGTCAGACATCAAGGACACTGAGGTCATCCCCTGCAACCTATTGCCAGTTCTTCTGACTCTTGTCTTGCCACTGGATTGCGATGGCTTTGAAACTATGATTACAACTTCAAGCCACTCTGCCTCTCTTCAATCCAACCCACGCTGGAGTTGAGACATCACCCTGTAATGCCACTGGTCCTCTTCAAAAATGAAGGATGAACAGCAATTGGCAGAGGATAGAGGATACAGTAAGTGGTTGATAAATGCCTATTGATTGACTAGCTTGCCAATGATCACATGACTGTCTATTCCATTCAATTTAATCGTGTGTCAACCACCGTGTGGTTGACACATGATTAAATTAACCTCTGCTCTAGGCACATAAAGAGAAAGCAAAAAAACTCTGTCCCTATCCTCAAAGAGCAGGGAGAGATACAGCATTTCCACAGAGATAATTGGAGAAGGGAGCAAATTGGAGGTTAGGAAAAGTTTCCCTTGGAAAGTGACCCTTGCGTTGCATGTTGAAGGAAGGGGAGACCAAGTTAAGGAGTTAAGATGGCAGTTTTAAAGTGGAAGAGGCATATTTCAGTCCCTGGGGTTGGTGCTCACAAATGAAAAGCTGTCTCGCCAAAAGGAGCTCATTGGTTGATCAATGAGTGACACCAAAGATAGGTAAAGGAGCATCTGGCTACCAGCCCCTGCCATATTCCTTTTAGCAACCAACTAGAAGATAGCTCAAGATATATGGTTCTCTGACAAACTATTTCAAATGAAGAACCAGTAACAAGAGTCCCTCACACGTACAGTTTACCATATCACCAGGAGGGGAGAGTACACATACACGTACAGTTTACCATATCACCAGGAGGGGAGAGTACACATGCCAGGAACACATATGGCCAGGGAACATTCATGGCTGGGAAACATGTCTAGCCAGGAAGATTCCTGCTCAAAAGGCAATGTCCCTACTCTGGGCTCTCTGCTCCCCCATGGAGCCATTGATGGGCTCAGGCTGGCAGCTGCTTCCCCCACGAGTTCGCCTTGGCATTCTCTCCTCTCTGGCCTGAAGCTTTCTGTTACCATCTGCTGGTCTTTTCCTACAATGCAGTCTGGTCTTCCAAAGGGGTGAGGGGTGCTCTCTCTCCACTCTCTTAAACTGTGCTGAGGGGAGCTATTTTAATTCTTTTTCAAAAATTCTATTTTTGAATCCTTAACTTACTGTACCCTCAACTTAAACACGTGAGCACACGTGTGTGTGCACACACACACACAAACCCCCTAGGGAATTCAATGTGTCTTTGAATGCAAGCAATCCATCACCAAGGATTTAGTAGGTGCACCATGCCCAGGACCCTACTGCAAAGACAGATCTAGAATAGTCCCTGCCCTCAATAAGACCACATCCTTTTGGGGGAGACATGTTTATATCTAAGCATACACAAAATATACGGTGCCAGGCACTGTGCCTGGCATATTGTAGGCACTTCCCTAATGTTTAATGCTGAATTGAGTGGTTGATTTGCCAAGGCAGTTGGGGGTGAGTGGAGAGGGCCCTGGCAGCCAGGGGAGCAGAAGAGGCTTCACGGAGAAGGCAGCACTTGAGGTTTGAAGGAAATAAGGCACTGGATGGCAGGGATGAAGGGGGAATCCATGCCCAGCTTTAGGGACCTCTCATGCCAATAGGGGAGATGAAGTAGCCTGTGTGGGGAACGCAGGGTGGTTGGATCTCCTGCTGACAATAGGGAGCGAAGCATAATCGTGATCTCAAAGGGAGGCTGCGACCAATGGTGAAGGGCTTCCTAGCCTCAGCTTAAAGGCAGCAGGGAGACACTCATTGTGTGTGTGCAGGTTTAATGGCGGACTGACGTGCGAAGAATTACACTTTAGGAAAATCCCTTTGGCGGCTTGGAGAGAGGAAGAGGATGGAAGCTGGGACCCCAATGACTGCAACTGGCAAAGACGATTAGGAATGTCCTCTGCTTTTAGGCACGAGGCTTCCAGAAGCAACTTTAGTGAGCGTTGGTCTACATTCGAGATTTGCCCTCCTTGGAGAGGCATGTCCAACTTGGCAGACCAGACCATGCCCTCACACATCTTGCTCTCCTAAGACATTTTATAATTCTATTAAAAAACCCAAACCGCCCTGACCTTCTGTCTTAGAAGTGAGACTGCATGTCGGGTCCAGGCAGAAGACACACGGGACATTTGATTTGATTTGGGGGGGCTTTTATTTAATTATTTTTATGTTTAATTATTTTAATTAATTTTAAATAAATAATTAAAAATTAATTTTATTTTTAATTATTTTATTTAATTAGTTAATTTAGAATATTTCCCCAAGGCTACAAGATTCATGTTCTTTCCCTCCCCTCCCCATAACCCTTCCCCTCCTGCACGGGACATTTTAAAATAACATTTAAAGGACTCTTGAACAAGGCAAATGTAAGAGCATGTTCAAACAGAGCTCAGGGTTAATAATCTACTCCATCTCATGGAAGAATAGTCGCTTCGCTCTTTGGGAGTGCTCCCTGAGAAGCCTCCTCCTAAACCCAACCGGCCTCTCTGAGCCTCCTCTCAAGGAGCTTCTCCCACTGCCCCCCACTGCCCAAGCTGATGACCCCAAATCATCAGAGACTTCTTCCCTGTGAACAATACCGCATTCCCTCCCGAATGGGGAAAGTGAGTATTGCTCTTCACTAGATCATGGCGAGGTGGTCCAATGGACCTGGAGTCAGGAAAACCGGAGTTCAAATTCTGTCTCGGATAATGACAGTGTGACTCTGGGTAAGTCACTCTTTGCCTTATTTTCCTCATCTGTAAAACAGCGATAACAATAGCACTCAGCTCCCTAGGGTTCTTGTGAGCATGCAACGAGATAAGGTGTAAAATCCTATAAATGGTAGCTATTATTAGCTCCTATAACTCTCGGAGATGATGGGGAAGGTGATGCTTTTAACTAGAGAAGTTCTAGGACTGTTTGCCACCTTTCATCCATTTTCCAGGGTCTTCGATCTCCTTCATGACCTTTAATCTACTCTCCTGGGAAAAAGACATTGGGTCCGAGAGAAGAAATTTAGCGGAGGGTCTTGTTTTCTGAGAAATTTGATTAAGTGCAGATACAGCTTCCTTCCTTTACGTAAGTGTGCCTAGAACTCTAGACTGGAGATAGCTTTATTTATCCATATTTTCTGCTGACCTAAAAAGGATGGTTTAAAATGTTTCCACACAGTAAAACATCCAGATAGGAGGGATGGACGTTAGAGATGGAAGCCAAGCCAAGACAAGGAGTCAATGAACACTTAATTTGTCAGTAATATATTTCACAGTTGTGGGGGCAACTGGGTGGCCCAGTGGTTTGGGAGCCAGGCCTAGAGATATGAGGTTCTGGGTTCAAATTTGGCCTCAGACACTTCCCAGCTGTGTGACCCTAGACAAGTCACTTAACTACAATTGCCTGGCCCTTATCATTCTTCCATCTTAGAAGTGATACTAAGACAGAAGGTAAGGGTTAAAAAAAGATAAAGTAGAGGGCAGCTGGGTGGCGCAGTGGATTGGGAGCCAGGCCTTGAGATGGGAGGTCCTGGGTCCTAATCTGGCCTCAGACACTTCCTAGCTGTGTGACCCTGGGCAAGTCACTTGATCCCCATTTCTTAGCCCCTACTGCTCTTCTGCCTTGGAACCAATACCTAGTATTGATTCTAAGATGGAAGGTAAGGGTTTAAAAAATATTTCACATGTGTATAACAATACTATGGGAAAATATTATACACATAGAATACATAGTAATATGTTATGCTACTATATGTCAGGAATGCGCTAAGCACTGGGGATAAAGAAGGGCCAAAAAGACACGATCCCTGCCCTCAAAGAGCTCACAGTCTTAATTAGGGAGATAATTCCTTAGCAAGTCCAGGAATGGATCAGGATAAGGAAGACTGGAGGAACCAGTTAAATGAACCCTTATAGACCCCTCCAGAAGTGAATGCTTTAGCCTCAAGGAATTAGAGGATTTTTATTATAATAAATATATTTTATTTTTCCAATTATATGTAATAACAAATCTCCACATAAATTTTCTGAAGTCATAGGATTCAAATTGTCTCCCTCCTTTCTTTCCCTCCTCCCCCTGGAGCTGGCAAGCAATTTGATCTGGGTTATACATGTATTATTATGCCAAACATATTTCCATATTGATCATTTTTTTTGTATTTGTTTGAAAATTTTTATTTAATTAATTAATTTAGAATATTTTCCCATGGTTACTTGATTCATCTTTCCCTCCCCTCCCCTTCCATAACCAACAAGCAGTTCCACTGGGTTTTACATGTGACATTGATCAAGACCCATTTCCATATTATTAATATTTGCACTAGGGTGGTCATTTAGAGTCTAAATGCCCAATCACATCCCCATGGAACCATGGGACATAGTGATCATTTCTGTAAGAGAATAATCATATAAAACGAAAACCCTCAAACCAAAATCCAAATAAGCTAAAGTGAAAAATTGCATGCTTTGATCTGCTTTCAGACTCGAATAACTCTTCCTCTGGAGGTAGTTAACATGCGCTCCAAGTCCCTCAGAACTGTCTGGATCGTTGCATCGCTGAGAGTAGCCGAGTTTATCACAGTTGATCATTCCACAATATTGCTGTTACTAGGCATTTTTTTCTGGTTCTGCTCGTTTCACTCTGCATCAGTTCACTTTCTGGCTCTTTTTGAAATCATCTTGTTTCATCATTTCTTACCGCACAGCAGGATTCCATCACCGGCACATACCACAATTTGTTCAGTCATTCCCCAATTGATGGGCATCCCTTTAATTTCCAATTCTTAGAGTTTTTTTTAAATCCTTACCTTCAACTTAGAATCAATACTGTATATTGGTTCCAAGACAGAAGCAAGGAAAAAGTTAGGCAGTAGGGGTTAAGTGACTTATCCAGGGTCACACAGCTAGGAAGTGTCTGAGGTCACCCCATGTCCAGGCCTGGCTCTCTATCCACTGAACCACCCAGCTGCCCCTAAGCCAGAGGATTTCAACTTGAAGATGCTTCAGAGACTCTGTACAGTCTCTTCCTTCTTCCCCACCTCCCCCTGTCATTCTGTAGGTGAGACAACAAAGGCCAGAGTCTGGGGAAGCAAACTGTTGGGGTCTCCAGTTTATAGGTCAGTGAAAAGAAGTCAAGCATGAGGCTTCCCTAAGATGTGCCGGACCTCGACATTTAGAAATAGGGAATCAGAATCAGATAACGGATATGGAAATGCCAGTCTATACTCTTAGCTATCAGAAGTCACATATATGGGACAAAACAGAGTCTAGTTTATTCTCCCAAGATGGCTTTTGTCTGAATCTTTGGGGTTGGCAGCATTTTTATCTCCTACATACATACATACATACTCAACCTGGTATGGAATAATTTTTGAAACTTTCTAGGACTTTTCGTGAGAATTTCCACCAGCGTAGAAAAGATGTAGGCTTCTTAGTTTTAAATGGACTTTTCTTTGCAGGTTAGCATTCCATTTAGTCCCATGGAAGGGCTTTGATTTTGCCGGCTTGTGAGGAGAGGATAGCTTTTTCTTTTGAGCCATACCCTGCCCCCTTTCTGGCTAAGAAACAATTTGTTCCTTTTCGGTATCAGCTTCAGTATCAGTTTTAGATATGGGAAAGGGGAACTAACGTTTGGGATGGCTTGTCCACGAGCCCTATAAATGAGTCTTTATAAACTGTGTCTCCCAACAAGGACACATGTTGACAGAGAAATATCTCTGGCAATTGTCCTCAAAGCAGCTGCTTGAATTTTTTCAAATTCTAATTTTTCTGTAAGAAATATTATTTTGAATAGGTCTGATGATTAAATAAAATTCATTATGATGGAGTGTATTTCTTTTGACAGGTTTTTGAATGTTTAAAAAATGACTTTTTTTTTAAACCCTCACCTTCCATCTTGGAATTAATACTGTGTATGGTTCCAAGGCAGAAGAGAGATAAGGGCTAGGCAATGGGGGTCAAATGACTTGCCCAGGGTCACACAGCTAGGAAGTATCTGAGGTCCGATTTGAACCCAGGACCTCCCATCTCTAGACCTGACTTTCAATCTACTGAGTCACCCAGCTGCCCCTTTGAATGACTTTTCCAGGGTTTAATGATTTTTCTTGGACAACTGTATATATATATATGGCATTGGGCAAATTTCTTCTCTGCCTTCCCTGGGTCTTAGTTTCCATCTCTACAAAATAGGGTGGAGGTGGTAGTATATAAATGTGATTTAATACTATCATGCCATAAGAAATGATGAATGGGAGCCAATCCAGGTGATCATTAAAATGGAGAGATATTGGTTTGATTTGGAAAGCCCCCACAAATCATGCAAATTAAGGGGTTCAAATCTGCAAGGTCACATCAGTAGAACTGGCCAAACTATCTAGAGCATATTGATCTAAAGGATATACAATTAAAGAGATGATGTGCTGGGTGGGGATAGGTAGGTGGCACAGTAGACAGACCATTCGGCTAGAGCTGGGAGGACCTGGGTTCAAATCTGACCTCAAATACTTTCTAGCTATGCGAGCTACTCAACCCCATTTGCTGGCTTTTGCCCTTCTGTCTGAGAGTTGTTAGTAAGACAGAAAGTAAGAGTTTAAAAAGGAAACAGTATGCTCCTTTCCCAGAATGCCTTGGTAGGGTTGGCAGGGTACCTCAAGCTAAGGCACCAGGCTGAATCCAGGGCCACAGAGGGAGTCCAAAGAGAGTCCTGGCCTCTGCCCATGCCCAGATCTGGAGGGGGTCTCTCAGCTTTGGACGTGCCCTGGGCACCAAGGCTCCTGTAAGATGCAGATGCATTTATGGGGCGTATAGCTGGACCATCTCATAAGCGAGCTCCTCTTGCCCATCCTGAGTGGATATTTACTGAAAAGGAATAGGCCAGTCCTTAGCCAGAAGAGGAAAGAAAAAGCTCTCTCCTCCTCCCAAAATGAAGAAACAAAAAGTTCTGCCTTTGGAGTCAACATAGGCAACAGAGGAAATTCATAGGCAGAAAAATTGAAATGAAAAAGAAATGACAAATCTGAGGATTAGCTGTTTAGAGTTGGCAGGGGGCTTAGAGGCCAGAGAACCCATCCCCCTCATTTTGCAGGTGAAGACAGCAGAGTCTTGTAGAGGTGAAGTGACTTGTCTAGGGTCACTCAGCTAGTAAGTGCCTGAGGTGGGAGGTCTGTGTGTGCCTGAGGTGGGAGGTCTGTTACTGTTTCTCTACCACCCTGGGAAGACTTGTATGAACTGGTGCAGAGTGAAAAAAGCAGGGCCAGGAGAACAAGAGCCACCGCAAACACCATGATGTGAACAAGACTAACATGCAAAGGCAGCCCAGGTCTGACGAATGGTCAGTGGCTGCCCCAGACAGCAAAGAGAGGTAGAGCTTGGCGGTGGGAGATGAGGAACAGGGTAAGGATGCTGCACAGACTGTCAGATGACGCCAGCTGGATCTGCTTGACTGTTTTTCTTGGCCTCATGGGAAGCTTCAAATGTGGCAAGAACAGATCAGGAAACACCTGGTGACAAAACCTTCCATAAAGACTGATAAAGAAATAAAATGAGAGGGTTGACCTGGATGTCTCCGAGGCCCTTTCTGGCTATATAAACCCAATGATTCACACTAGATGTAGAGTCCCAAGACTTACCTTTATAGCCCAGCTTCCTCCCTGTGTGCAAAGAGTCAATCAACAAATATTTATGAAGTGTTTACTATGTGTCAGGCTCTGTGCTACCTGCCAGGGATACAAAGAAAGTGACAAATAGAGTCCCTGCCCTCGAGGAGTTTACAGCCTAATTGGGGAGATGATATTTAAGTAACTAAGTACATACAGGATATGTACTATGTAAATGGGTGGTAACAGACAAGGCACTTGAGTTTTATTCAACCCCAATTTTCCTCCTATGTAAAATGAGGGGTTGGAAGGGCTCATTTGGCTCACAGGGAGGCGGAAAGAGATCTAGACTTGGTGTCTGAAGGGATCTGGAAGAGAATCCTGCCTCAGACAGCTTTGTGATCCCGGGGAAATCCCTTCCACTCTCTAGGGCTTAGCTTCTTCCTCTGTAAAATGGAGGTGATGATTTAACTCTTGTGAAGCTGCAAGGATGTAATGTCCATAAAGTTCTTTGTAGATCTTAGCATGATCTAAATTCCAGTTCTCATGGTTGCTATTAATACATCACTGAGAGGTGCACACAGTAACTGGAGAAGGTGAGATTAGAACCCGGAAAGACAAGAGTTAGAAATAAAATAAAGTCATTCCCTTTTCCTATCATGAGACATTAAAGTGACTAAGGCCTTGGACACACACCTTGCAGCATGTACCCTGGTAAGTCTTCCCATAATTTGTATGTGCCATGAGACAGGAGACCAGAGACTTTAGGACTTGAGGGAGTTGGAAGGGACCTCCAAAGTTAGCCAGTTCAAATTTCTTTATTTTACAAATGGGAAACTGAGCCCCAGATCAGCTAGGTGGCTCAGTGGATAGCATGCCAGGCCTGGAGATAGGAGGTCCTGAGTTCAAATCCCACCTCAGACACTTCCTAGCTCTGTGACACTGGGCAAGTCACTTAACCCCAGTTGCCTAGCCCTTATTTCTCTTCTGTCTTGGAACTGATATTTATTTGTCTAAGACAGAAGGTAAAACTTTTTTTAAAAATAAAGAAACTATACCCCAGCAAGGGGATAGTATTGGCTCAAGGCCACGAAGTTAGGGTCAGGGAAAGGATTTGAACCCAGAACCCAAATCCAATATTCTTCCTATTCCACCATGCTCTATCCCTCTGCCTCTATAGCCTCTCCACCCAAACTTTTTTTTTTATAGTTAAGGAAGCTGAAGATCTGAGATGCAGATAGGGAAAGGGACTTTCCTCAAGCTGCTAATAAGAAGAACTGGAATTTGAACTCAGGCTCAATGTTGTTTCTCTCCTTAGTGCTCACTGAGCCTGGCATTTGATTTATGGGGAAAGTAAAAACAGGGGAGGTTGCAGGAAGTTCATGGTTCAGTGAAGGGAGCCCAAAAGACATTTCTAGAGTCCAGGCAAAGTGGCAGAGTCCAAGTGTCCGACCTTTCTTTTAAAATTCTTTCCTTCCGTCTTAGAATTGATAGGAAGAATTGATTTCAAGGCAAAAGAACTGTAATAGGTAATAGAGATTAAGTGACTTGCCCCAGGGTCACCCAGCTAGAAAGTGTCTGAGGTTAGATTTGAACTCAGGACCTCCCATCTCTCAGCCTGGCTCTCAATCCAGAGCCACCCAGCAGCCCCTGCATTCTACTTTTCAAGGGCTGTAGGCCAGTGAGGCTGTTTCCAGCCCTTGTGAGTCTTTTGTGTGGGGGTGGGGATGGAAGACACTGGGCCAAGGAGTTATAAAAGTTCTTCATTTTCATAGAAAAGATCTGGAATCTCAAGTGAATTAAGGCATGTGAGACTGCTTTGTAAACTGTAAAGTGTTCTTCTACTCCCAGAGAGAGATGTTACTATATTTAAACCTGAAAGCTCACATTTGCATATGTAAGAAGGCACATTAGTGCCACATTAGAGAGGAGGGAGAAAGGGAAAGTGAAGAGAGAGGGAGAGAGAGTAGGAGAGAGAGTGGGAGAGGGATGGAGAGGGAGGATGGGGGAGGGAAGACAAGAGCTGCCATTGAAGGGCATTGAAGCTGGGGGCAGAGGGCGTGGGGTCCAATTCTTATAGCTGCTACCTGTATCCACCAGCAGGCAAACATTCGTTAAGCCCCCAGGCATGCTGCTTAATCTCTCTCTAAGCCTCAGTTTCCTCATCTGTAGAATGAAAAGTTTAGTCTAGGTGAGGAAACTCCCTCCGCCAAAGCAGGTCAGGACTTACTCTCTTGGACAGCTGCCTAGAGATAGAGAGGAAGAAACTGACCCAAGGCAGGCCTGGAGGCAGGAGCTTCCCGCCTCCCAATGACACTCTAAGTTGGACATTCTAGGGCAGCAGCTCCCAAAGTGTTGTCCAAGGATGCTTGGACCCCTGCACAGAGAGATGGGCTCGGTCAACTGGGTCCTTAGCTGCCCTTTGTTTTTCCTTCCTCTAGCATTAATCTTGTGGGCATCAAGAGGTCCTGGGAGGCTTGTAGGGAGAAGGTGGTGAGAACCAGCAGCATCTACCAGAGTGATTTTTATTGCAAAGGGCTGGAGCCAAGGGAAGAGTTCGAGTCGTCAACTGATCGACATTAATCAAGCACCTACTATGTGCCAGGCACTCTGATATGTGCTCAATTATTAAACATGATGATGTGATGATAATGTATTAATTTGTTATATACAAATATATAAAATAATGGATTATATAATGTAACCCCTGTCCCAAAGGCCATTGGTATGGGACTCTCTCTCATTATTGGTGGAAATAAAGGCAGAGAAGAGCTAGTGAGAGGCAAGATGAGCTCCTCAAGCTTCTTCCTGTCTTCCCAGAGACTTTTCCTTCATAAGCTTCCATGGGATTGGCCTCTTCCATCTTCTTGGTCAAAACTGGAAGCAGATGGACAAAGACTCTCTCACCTGGAGAGTCCCCAAAGGTGGGACCAGTTAAAAATTGAAATTCTGGTCTCTCACCAACTCTACTCTACCTGTCATGCAGGACAGGGCCTTCAAGTCCACAGATAAGGAGAGAGTTACTTACCACCATACTTTGGGACAGGGCTTACCTTCATTCTATTCTTCTATTCTATTCTATTCTATTCTATTCTATTCTATTCTATTCTATTCTATTCTATTCTATTCTATTCTATTCTATTCTATTCTATTCTATTCTATTCTATTCCATTCCATTCTATTCCATTCCATTCCATTCCATTCCATTCCATTCCATTCCATTCTATTCCATTCCATTCCATTCCATTCTATTCTATTCCATTCTATTCTATTCCATTCCATTCTATTCCATTCCATTCCATTCTGTTCCATTCCATTCCATTCCATTCTATTCTTTGTAATGGTTGCATATCATATTATTATTAGGCATGATCTAAACTATCAACATTTTCTCCATTACTGTCTTAAGTTTAGACAATCAACAAAATAAAAAAATTCAAGCCCTGCTTTGTAGCAGATTTCTGAGGCGGAAATACTCACACTGAAAATTTAGCAATCTCAGTCCAAGCTGACTCCAGCAAGATCCCGGAGGACCAAGTATGGCATAGGGCTTGATTCAGAGCAGGGAGGGGTGAGTACTCTGAGCTCCTAGGAGTTTCAGCAGTAGTTTCCACTGTGTCAGACACAGAAAAGAAATACAAGATAATTTTGAGAGGGAAAACCCAAACAGCTCTAGGAATCAAGTAAGGGCTTTTGTTTGTTTATTTGTTTTAATGTAGAAAGTAAGGTTTAACTTGGGACAGTGAGGTGGTGCAGTGAAGAAAGCAACTGGCCAGGAGTCAAAAAGTCCTAAGTTAAAATATGGTACTCATTAGCTGTGAGACCCTGGGCAAGTCACTTACCCCTCTTGGCCTCAGTTTCCTCATCTGTCATATGAGCTGCAGATGGAATGACAAATCACTCTAGTATTTCTGCTAAGAAAACTACAAATGGGGTCATGGAGATCTGGACATAACTGAATGACCAACAACAATAGCGACACCTTCCTTCTTACTCCTATCATCAAAATGGCATAAATATACATAATTTCTTTTAAAAATAATCTTCATTTTAATAAAATCAGTAAATATATGTTTATTTTCTTTTTCAAAAATTTATTTTTATTGTCACACTTCTGTACTGGCCACTGTTGTAAGAGCACACTCATACATAACCCCAAACCCCAAATCAAACCAAAGATACACTGATGGGAAGGATGACTCCAGCAGTTCTTCACTGGAGGATAGCATTCCCCCTCACAGTCTTTCAGGATTGTCCCAGGTCATTGTTTTGCTGAAAGTAGCCAAGTTTTCACAGCTGCTCATTGTGCTCATCAATATTGCTGTTACTGTGTACACTGTTCTCCTGGTTCTGCTGATTTCACTCTGCATCAGTTCCTGCAGATCTTCCAGCTTTTTAAAAAACCCTTACCTTCCTCTTAGAATCAATACTGGGTATTGGTTTTAAGACAGAAGAGCAGTAAGGGCTAGTAAAGTGACTTGCCCAGGGTCACACAGCTCGGAAGTGTCTGAGGCCATATTTGAACCCAGGACCTCCCATCTTTGGGTCTGACTCTCCATCCACTGAGTCACTCAGTTGCCCTCTTTCCAGCTTTTCCTGAAATCATCTTGGTCATCATTTCTTATAGCACATATTTTCCCATCATCCACAGGTACCACAATTTGTTCATCCATTTCCCAACTGATGGACATCCCCTCAATAAATATATTTTAAAATTAATTTAAAATAATTAAAAATGTTAGAGTTTGGGAAAAGCACGTGGAAGCCAGTAGATAATAAGCAAAGGCTAGAAATGTTAACACAGACTTACATATATCTTATGATCAAATATGTAAGCCAAATTTTATGAAAAGGTACTGTCAACATCCTATAAAAGAAAAAAGAACAAATGAAGAGTTCTTCTTTGGTATGAAGGAAGGGCCAAGATTTTTTACTCAGAATTTCCAGATCCTCAGATCCTGGGGGTGCTGTGCCCCTGCCCCCTGCCATACAGAAGAGATACCTCTACAAATTAAAAGAAAAGCATCTCCTGTCCTTGAGGAACTTACATTCTCATGGGAAGAAGGCAATCCATAAGAGGGAGATAGCAATCAGGGGAGGAACTTTTGTGAAATAAGGTGGAAAAGTTGTCCTGGGAGTTCTGGTCTGAGGCAGGTTTGGGGTGAGTGTGGTTGACATCTATGATTCTGTGGATCCATGGAGGAACTCACAAGTCACAGGAAGAGGCCCTAGGGGTACAGGTGTTGACAAGAGAGGTCATTGGGGTGGTGGGAGGTATTAAGGAGACTCTTGGTGTGGTCAGTCCTACCCTTGAGAAAAAACCAATTTAGCAGTAGAGTAGAGGATGAAGGAGAGTGTGGAGAGATTTGAGGCAAGGAGGACCAAGTAAGAGGTCCAGCTAAGAGAGGATGAGAGTCTATCCTAGGGGGAATGATATGTGAGGGAGGAGGAGGGAATATACTGGAGAGTCATAGAGATAGAAATGATGAGATTTGCCAACTGCTTTGGTTCTGTGCGGTGAAGGAGCGTGAGGAGTCCAGTCTCTCTCCAAGGCTGAAAGCTTGGATCGCTAGAAGGTGGTGGTACTAGGAAAATTTGGAAAGCAAACAGGATTGTAATAGGGAAGTTCAGAAGAGGGAGGTGTTTGGAGACAGAAGATAAATTTTATTTTGGGAATATTGAGTTTGAACTGCCAGCGAGATACCGAGTTGAAATGTTCAGTTGGCCTAAAGCCCGAGAGAGATGGAGTCCCATATATATGGGTATCCCTTCCATATCGTGATATAATATAACTCAAGCTGCCATAAGAAATTAAACGGGAAGTTTCTGGACTTTTACAGAAGCTGCAGATGACACATAAAGGCCAGGAAAGATACAGAAAACGTTTAGGAACTCAGAAGTGCATAAAATGTATGTGTAGTATTGAATAATATCAGCACATTTCATCTTTTAATGCCATAAATAGACACAATTTCTTTTACTGTAAACAATAAAAGATGATGAGAAATTCAGACTTCTTCTCTAGTGTGACAGGAGGGCCAAGAAGTTTTACTTGGATTTTCCAGATTGCAGGGGTGCCGTGCCCCTCACCCCTGTGATGAGGAAGGGATACCTGTAATAGAAATGGGGGGCATCTGCATAGAAACGAAGCATAGCTCCCATGAGAGCTATGAGGCCACTGAGAGAGGGGAGAGAAAGGAAGAGGGCCCATAATTGAGCCTTGGGGGACGCCCACAGTTAGTGGCATGACCTAGATGGAGATCAATAGAGGAGCCTGAGAAGAAGTAGTGTGGCAGGGAGGAGGAGAACTGAGGAAAGTAGTGCCAAAACCTAGAGAAGAGCGTCTTCTGGAGGGGATGGTGGGCAAAAGTGTCAAGTGCTGTTGAGAGGTCAAGAAAGATGAGGAGTGAGAGGAGACTGGGCTCTAAGGTCCCTCACCCCTTCTCCTTCTGCTGTAACTAACATGGTGACACAGAGCGGGGAGGAGGAAGGTGATAGGATTGTAAATTTAGAGCTGGACAGGGCTTTAGAGGTCATCTTGTCCAACTCCTTTATTTTACAGATGTAGAGATTCAGGCATACAAGGTCAGGTTTCTGGCCACTGAGAGAGGAAGTGACAAGGCAGCTGGCAGGAGGAACTTTGGGACAAGAAGGGAAGCCAAGATGGCAGTGGGGCCTGATGGGTTTCTTTTTCACACCTGACCTGTACTTTAGTAATGATGGATAAATTGTGAGGTGATATCACCAGCCAATACAATCCCATCCATGAGCAGCCACATCGAGGACCAACCAGAGAGAAGGATCAAAGGATGCTGCCTTTGACAGAACTGACAAGAGAAGCAGTGACATCAGAATCGGTTTCTCACATCGCAGAAATTACTTTGGAGGTCATAAGTGGGAAAGTCTAACAGCGACACTTGGGCCACAAGGAGGAAATAGTTGGGAAGCCTCTATGCTTCTCAAGGGAGTACAACAAAGAGGCTATGACTAGGCACCTTGACTGGCTTCTTTTGAACATTCTGGGCTTAGGGGGAGTTTATAGACTGGTTAAGGACTGCTGAACTCTGGGAGGAGTTATACACGTAGCCATAGATGAATTGTTTTACTACCTAATGGCTTTAATTGCCTCTTTGGCAATGAGTAAAGTAATTAAATATAATAAATTCATTCCTCTATGGATAACTGTTTTATCACCTTCATGCAATTAGAGCTCACTGGGATACAGGACTTTCCCAAGGGATGGGAGCTCCAACTAAGATCCCAATGGACTAAATCCATACTAGTCACACTCTCTAGAATATGAAGGTGAGGAGCTGCTACCCATGAAGAGGAAGGCCTTGGGGATAGGGATCGTGTCCTTCTCAGAATCACAGGGAAGTTGACAGCCTTCTGTCAATGGCACCCTTCTGATGTGGGGTAGATTGTTTGAATTTCAGGGAGGAAAGTCCAGGAGCCATCAGGTCAATTCCTTCTTGACCAAGACCCCAAGACCCCACTAAACCAAAGGTAAAAGTGCTCATAAAGTAAGTTTGAAGAATGGTAGGGAGAGGGAAACCTCTACCTCTTGAGGCAAGCTATTCTGGTTTTATTGTTGTTTAGTCAATTAGTCATGCCTGATTCTTTGGGATCCCATTTGAGGTTTTCTTGACAAAGGCACTGGAGTGGCTTGCTATTTCCTTCTCTAGCTCATTTTACAGATGAGGAAACTGAGGCAAACAGGATGAAGTGATTTTCCTGGAGTCATACAGCTAGTAAGTATCTGAGGTTGGATTTGAACTCAGGTCCAGGACTCTATCCTCTGTGCTACCTAGCAGTCCCACAGTTAGAGGTATCTAAAGTAGAATGAGCTGCCTTGGGAGGTGATGAATGGGCTCCTAGTCACTATAAATCTTCACACAGAGGCTGGATAACCTCTTGTGGAGGGGCTCTTTTTTCAGTGGATTGGACCACATGGCCTGAGATTTGTTCCATCTCTGACATGCTCTGATCCTTAATTCATTCTAAGAATACAGGATCCTTCTGGCCACTGCCAAGGTCACGTGGCTGCCTCATGTGGTCCACTAACTCCCCGAGATCTGTTTCAGACGAATTTCTCTCTGTGGTATGTTTTCACCATTCTATCCTCTCATGGTCCTTCTTGGGGTCATCTCTTTTCCTCAATGTAGCCTTTTTCAAAACCTTTACCTTCTGCCTTAGAATTGAGATTAAGTTTTGATTTTAAGGCCAAAAAGCAGTAAGGGCTAGGCAATGGGGGTTAAGTGACTTGCCCAGGGACACACAGCTAAGATACTGGAGTGGTTTGACATTTGCTTCTCTAGTTCATTTGACAGATGAGGAAACTGAGGCAAACAGAGTTAAGTGATTTGCCTAGGGACACACAGCTGAGATACTGGAGTGGTTTGACATTTGCTTCTCTAGCTCATTTGACAGATGAGGAAACTGAGGCAAACAGAGTTAAGTGACCTGCACGGAGTCGCACAGCAAATAAGTAGCTGAGACCAGGTTGGAATGTATGAAGATGAGTCTTCCTTCTTCCAAGCCCAGGGCTCTATCCACTGCACTACCTAGCTGGCTCTCATTATACTCTACTGTTTTCCTTATTCTAATCCATCCAGCTGGACACAGGCATGGAGAAAACATCTCCAGTTTCTAAAATAAATCTGTGGAAGCCCACATTTAGAATCGCAGAGGGGAAGTGAGCTTCTTTCCTAAATAGATTTTGCAGCTGGTTAGAGATAAAAGCCCATTGTGAGCCGGAGGAAGCCGCACGCTTGATGGGAACCGAGGAGCCTGGGAAAGTTAAGCCCGTTTAGGACCCTCGAAGTGTGCGGCGAGTGGCAGGCAGTTCAGTGGAATAACACGACTCTGGAGGCCTCAAAGCCCCTCCGCTGGACTCGAGGCCACCCTCCAAGGATGTCTTAGCTGGTGCTCCATGAAGTCCCTTTAGCCGAAAGGCAGGAACCACGGGAATGTCCTCCAGAGCTCAGTTTTGGAGCGTGTTGCAGGATCCGCAATCCTCCTCCTCTGTAGGATCCGCAGAGATCAGCGGCGAATTAGCCAGAATAACCCGTTAGAGCAGTCGCTCCTGATGTGGGCTGAGCGCCCCATGCTTGGCCAGTTGGGCTTTGTCCTTCCCAGGAGGAGAACCAAGAGGACATCCCTGGGGACACTTTTGACTCAGGCACTCGCTGAATTAAGGAAGGTGGATCTGCAGGCATCAGCATCGCGCCCTTCCAGGGCCACCCAAAGACCAAAGTCAAGGCGGCTCATGGCCCCAGAGGCAGCAAATGACCTTGGCATTGTCATTGTCTGAGCGAGCTCTAAGCTCTCCTTCGTGCCCACTTCTGCTGCCCTCATGGCCTGGACTGGCCATTGGAACAGACTGTCCCGTCTCCACAAGCCTGGGGCAGGCACCTCCCCACCCTCCCATGGCCTGAAGGCTCGGCAGTTACCCATAGAGATAGTTTACTGCTGTGAGGCTTCACCCAGCAAGAGCTACATGGCAGGGAGACACCAAAGGAAGACAGCAGCCCCGAAAGGGCTCAGCAAGCCTCCCACCAGAGGCACTAGAACCCCCCCCAAGCCCCCTCGCCAAATAGCATCACATCTCCCTCCCACAGTCTCCTTGTCCCCACTTGGAGTGACGGCCTATCCTCACCCTCTGACTGGGGACCCATTTCTTTTTTTTGTTTTTGTTTTTTTTTTAATTTTATAATATTTTATTTGACCATTTCCAAGCATTATTCATTAAAGACAAAGATCATTTTCTACCCCCCCATCCCCCATAGCCGATGCCCGATTCCACTGGGTATCACATGTGTTCTTGATTCGAACCCATTTCCATGTTGTTGGTATTTGCATTAGAGTGTTCATTTAGAGTCTCTCCTCAGTCATATCCTCTCCACCCCTGTAGTCAAGCAGTTGCTTTTCCTCAGTGTTTCCACTCCCACAGTTTATCTTCTGCTTGTGGATAGTGTTTTTTAGATCCCTGCAGATTGTTCAGGGATATTGCATTGACACTAATGGAGAAGTCCATCACCTTCGATTGTACCACAGTGTATCAGTCTCTGTGTACAGTCCTGGTTCTGCTCCTTTCGCTCTGCATCACTTCCTGGAGGTCTTTCCAGTTCACATGGAATTCCTCCACTTTATTATTCCTTTCATCACAATAGTGTTCCATCACCAACATATACCACAATTTGTTCAGCCATTCCCCAATGGAAGGGCATCCCCTCGTTTTCCAATTTTTGGCCACCACAAAGAGTGCAGCTATGAATATTCTTGTACAAGTCTTTTTCCTTATTATCTCTTTGGGGTACAAACCCAGCAGTGCTATGGCTGGATCAAAGGGCAGACAGTCTTTTAGTGCCCTTTGGGCATAGTTCCAAATTGTGGGGACCCGTTTCTTACTGCTTGTTCTGAGTGCAAAAATTTCTAGTAACAGCTTTAGAGGATGGACCCAGGACGCTAGCTAGGCCAGCCTGAAGAGATAAAAGGTCAACACTGTACCCTGCATTTCAGCCTCAACATTATTATTCTGTCTAAGCCTCTTCACTTAGAGGAAGAAATGTCCAAATTGACATAATATCCCCATGCCTTTGGTTATCCTTCCTTCCTTCCTTCCTTCCTTCCTTCTTTCCTTCCTTCCTTCCTTCCTTCCTTCCTTCCTTCCTTCCTTCCTTCCTTCCTTCCTTCCTTCCTTCCTTCCTTCCTTCCTTCCTTCCTTCCTTCCTTCCTTCCTTCCTTCCTTCCTCCCTCCCTCCCTCCCTCCCTCCCTCCCTCCCTCCCTTCCTCTTTCTTTCTTTCTTTCTTTCTTTCTTTCTTTCTTTCTTTCTTTCTTTCTTTCTTTCTTTCTTTCTTTCTTTCTTTCTTTCTTTCTTTCTTTCTTTCTTTCTTTCTTTCTTTCTTTCTTTCTTTCTTTCTTTCTTTCTTTCTTTCTTTCTTTCTTTCTTTCTTTCTTTCTTTCTTTCTCTCTCTTCCCTTACTTTCTGCCTTAGTAGCAATTCTTTTTTAACCCTTACCTTCCGTCTTGGAGTCAATACTGGGTATTGGCTCCAAGGCAGAAGAGTGGTAAGGGCTAGGCAATGGAGGTCAAGTGACTTGCCCAGGGTCACACAGCTGGGAAGTGTCTGAGGCCAGATTTGAACCTAGGACCTCCCCTCTCTAGGCCTGGTTCTCAATTCACTGAGCTACCCAGCTACCCCCCTTAGTAGCAATTCTAAGACAGAAGAGTGGTGAGGGCTAGGCAGGAGGAGTTAAGGCACTTGCCCCAGATGACACAGCATGTAAGGCCATATTTGAACCTAGGTTCTCCCAACGCCAGGCCTGCCTCTCTCTCCACTGTGCTACCTAGCTGCTCCCTTGGACATCTTTCTACCCCTAGACAGTGAGAGGTAACACAGGAATCTTCAACAAAGATCAGAACACATTAAAATACAGTCTGGGATTGACACTCTAATAGGAAAACTGGTCACTAAAAACTATTCAATTGCTTCTTTGATGATCCTCAGTCATTCTCCAGCCAGGAGTCATCAGAGACCTCACCAGTGATCTACTCTACACCCCTGAGACGATGGGAAAAGGGCTCCTGCCCTTGGCAGGGCCATAATGCTGATCTCTTCAGATGATCCGAGGAGAAACTCCCAAACTGGTTCTAAGTTGGGTTTCCTCCTTAATCCATTCTCCTGGACTTGGATCCTTTTTACCCATCATATATATATATATTTAAACCCTGACCTTCCATCCTAGAATCAATGCTGTGTATTGGTTCTAAGGCAGAAGAGCGGTGAGGCTAGGCAATGAGGGTCAAGTGACTTATCCAGGGTCACCCAGAATCAGCTATCAAAGTATTCCTAAAATGGAATCTCTATTGTTGTTCAGCTGTTGCTGTTGTGGCTGACTCTTAGCGACCCCATTCTAGGGAGTTTTCTTGGCAGGAACACTGAACTGATTTGCCACTTCCTTCTCCAGTTCATTTTATAGAGGAGGAACTGAGGCAAAGAGGGTGGAGAGATTTGAACTCATGAAGACGAGTCTTCCTGATCCCACACCGATGGAGGGTTCTATCCACGGCCCCACCTCACTGCTCTCTCTTTGGCCATGGCCAATTAAGCCATCAACATGTGGTGAATTAGCCAAGTGAAGTATTGGGATGAGCCCTCGAGGTGCCAAGCCAAGAATGCCTGCCCTCCAGGAGCTTCTGCTCAGCCAGACGGTGCCTGAAGCACATACAAAGCACATGGGAGTGCTCCAACTCCACTCAATCCCCCCTGGAGGTGCGCAGGAGCCTCCTGCCCGGAGAGCTGGGATGACCCAGACTTCCGCTCTGGTCTGCCCGCTGTGTGCTTAGGGGAAGGGATCCGAGGTGTCTGGGCAGCCAGAACAGGCTGTGCTTCCCCAGTCAGACTCACGGGGGTGTCTGTCTCTTCAGCTGTCTCCATGGGGGCTCTGCTGGTCTCCTTCCCTGGTATCATCCAGAGAGAGAAAATGGAGAACTCGAGCCAACATTTCTGCGGTGCTTATGGTGTGCCAGGCTCTGGGCTTAAGCATGTTACAATTATTCTCTCATTTGATGCTCATGACAATCCTGGGAGGAGGGCGCTTTATTATTATCTCCATTTTATAGAAGGGGAAACTGAGGCAAACAGAGGCTAAGAGACTTGACCAGGGTCACACAGCTAGCGAGTGTCCAAGACTGGCTTTAAATTCGCGTCTTCCCAACTCCATCCATGCCTGGTACTGAGCTGCCCTATCCATAAGAGATGAGGCTTCAAACTTTCTCTACCAAGGCCATCGTATGGTCCTTTGAACACAAGCCTGGCTTCTTTCCCTGATTGAATCTCTGTGCTTCAATTGAGGCAAAGGGAGACCCGTACCTTGGTGTCCCAGCATTGTTGCCCAGAAGAGCACTGAGTGACCTTTGAGATCCAGCCCAGGATGAGCAGAGATAAGGACTCACCCTGCCATCAGGCCTCTGTGCATGTGGCCTTGGTGGGGTCAGGCTATGGAGGGACAGAGCTAAGACCGAGTCCCCTCCTCCCAGACACCGAGGTGGAAGAAGGGAGCAAGATCTCAAGGTGCCGGGGCAGGCTTGTGCTTTGTTCTGACTCTGTCAGGGGAGCAAATATCTTTTCTTTCTAGAAGTCAATCAATGGTCAGTGCTTGAATGAAATGGGACTGTTTTTGACATCCCCTAATAGAGGAGATTCAGCTGATGGGGTCTTGGGCCAGTGACTCTGGAAACCCTGAGGAGCAGATGTAGTAGTCCTTTCTCTGAGAGATAAGGCTGGAGAGTACTCATAAATATATATGTATATGTGGGGTGTATGGGGTGTTCAGGGAGGGGTAGTATATCTGGTATGGAGGGCTTGTCGTGCCCTCCTAGGGTAGCTCTCCAGCCTCTGACCCCCCACCTGACATCCAGCTCTCATTTGTGGCTCCCAGTAGCTGCTAGCATGCGGCAGAGGCCACACCCCGGGCAATGGCTTCAACAGGCTGGCTAAACCTTGTGAGGGTAGTCATCAGGTCTTCGACCCCTGGTGAACTAGGGCTTTGCTCACCCAGCATGTGAAGACTGCTTTGGTTGAAGATGCGGAAGAAACCAATAAGAAGGTTCAACGGCTGAGATGGCAACGCAGCAAGGCACTGTGGAGTGCTTAGGGCATGATGGAGCACAAAAGACAACACGGCCATCCAATGCAGCTGAGGAAGTCTCCAGGTGTAATGACTTTTCGTGCCACTGGACCCAGGCTTCCAACGCCGAGAGAGTGGGGCTGTCTCTGTGCACCAACTTTTCCACTTAAATCTTCATGCACAAGTGTCTTTGTGCACAAAAATGCACAAAGTCAATTGTCATCCTCGATTACCGAGAGACTACTACACCTGTATACGTTATACAAAGGAAATACAAGATCATTTTAGGGTGGGTTGGCCTAGGTCATGCACTGGATAGAGAGCAGTGGACTTGGAGTCAGGAAGATTCATCTTCTTGAGTTCAAATCCTGCTTTAGACACTTTCTAGCTGTGTGACCTTGGGCAAGTCACTTAACTTTGCTCAGTTTCCTTATTTGGAAAATGAGCTAGAGAAGGAAATGGGAAACCATTCCTGATATCTTTGCCAAGAAAACTCTGAATGGGATCACAAAGAAAGGGATATAACTGAACAATAATTTTAGGGGGAGAGAGACTAGCAGCACAGTGCTTAGGAAAGGCATCATGTAGGAGGTGGCCCTTGACCTGAGCTTTACTCCCAATCTATTCTCTGTGTCTCAGTGAGGACCTCTTCTCTCCTCCTCCCCTCCCTTTCCTTTGTTCTTCCCCTCCTCTCTCCTTCCCCCTTCCCTCTTCTCCTCTCCCCTTCCTTTTCCCTTCCTCTCTCTTCCTCCCTCCCCTCCCCTTCCCTCCCCTCTCCTCTACCCCATCCTGGGTCCTGCCCTCTCCTCCTCTTTTGAAACAAATCATATATAGCTTATGTTGTGTTTCACATACAATCCTCTTTTTGTTTTTCTTTCTTGAAAGAAACAACTGCATTGCTCTCACCGCAATAGTTCCCCAATTCTCTGGGGGCCTTTCTCGACTTTGCTTTTGTTTTCTGCCGGGCTTTTATTTTTAAAATTATTTTATGATTTTATTATAACTGTTGATGACTTTTCTTTTCTCTTTTGCATCTCTATCACCACTCACTAACTCACCCTTTCCTCCAACAATCCTGGCAGTAAGTGAGTATATTCAAACAAAACGGTAATACATTGGCTGTGCCTGAAAACCGATGTAAAGCTGCTTACATCTCTTTCTGCTTCATCATCAGCTTTTTAAAAAACTTTTACCTTCCATTTAAGAATCAATTCTATGTGTTGATTCCAAGGCAGAAGAGCCAGTAGTAAGGGCTAAGCAGTGGACATTAAGTGACTTGCCCAGGGCTAGGAAGTGTCTAAGGCCAGATTTGAACCCAGGTCCTCTTGTCTCTAGGCTTGGCTCTGTCCACTTAGCAACCCAGCTGCCCTCTTCATCATCAGTTTTTTGAGGTCCCAATTGATTGCTGCACTGATCAGAATTTTGCCATGTCTCCAAGCTGTTTTCCTTGACGTGCTTGTGGTCTTTGTATGCGTTTTTCTTGTGATTCTGCTCACTTTGCTTATTCTTTCCTGGTTTCTCCAAACTCCTCACCTTTCTGACTCCTTACAGTGGAAGAATATCCCAACATATTTGTATCTCATAATCTGTTCTGCCGTTCTCCAGCTGAGAGTCACCCGCTTTGTTTCTAGTTCTTTGCCAAGGCAAAAAAGGCTGCTCAGAGTCAATATCCATTGGAGTCAATATCCATTGGAGTCAATATCCATTGGAGTCAATATCCATTGGAGTCAATATCCTTTGGAGTCAATATCCATTGGAGTCAATATCCTTTGGAGTCAATATCCATTGGAGTCAATATCCATTGGAGTCAATATTCATTGGAGTCAATATCCTTTGGAGTCAATATCCATTGGAGTCAATATCCATTGGAGTCAATATCCTTTGGAGTCAATATCCATTGGAGTCAATATTCATTGGAGTCAATATCCATTGGAGTCAATATCCTTTGGAGTCAATATCCATTGGAGTCAATATTCATTGGAGTCAATATCCTTTGGAGTCAATATCCATTGGAGTCAATATTCATTGGAGTCAATATCTTTTGGAGTCAATATCCCTTCTCATTTCTTTCTTTGGGGCATCACAGTCCTAGGACTGCTGTCTCTAGAGCAAGGGGTCCACATCTGAATGACTTTGGGCATAGAGCTCTCGGTGGTTTTCCAGAATGGCTAGACCAATTCCCAGTGCCTTAGTGCACAGTCACACCTTTCCTGTTGGAATGATCAACGCAAGGGGAATAAAAAGGTTTCCATGTGGGGTGGGTGTGGGGAGGGCAATTAGCTCCTTTGATGTGAGCCTCCCAGGGTGGGCTGGAGGCTGTGCTGTATCCTGGAGGAATTCCCATCCTTTATGGCACGCTGTTGCCCCCTGCTGGTCATAAACTGTTCTCTCACTTCCATCCCTCGCACAGGCAACTTCTGGGATCCTGAAAGGGATTGCTTCTCTCTCCTGCCCTTTCTCTTCCCTTCTTTCTTCTCCCTTCCTCCTGACCGACAGTTCTTTAGGAGAGCCCCTTTAAGGGCTGAGGGGAAGGCAGGACAGATCTGGGACCACTTTTAGTTTCCTTAAGCTTAGGTAGAAGTCTGGGCCAGTTCTGGGAGGAAATAATTCAATCAGTCAGTCAACAAGCAGCATGGATAGAGTAGTAGCCTTAAGGACAGGAGGACATGGATTCAAGTCCTGCCTCTGACATTTATTGGCAATAAGTCCACCTCTCAGGGTCCTAGGCAAATTCTCGAAGGCTATAAATTGCAGAAAATGTGCTGCTCTCATTTACAGGAGTTTCCATATCTAGGAGCTGACTTGTGCCAAGGAAGTAACAGGCCCTTTTGCTATCTTAATCAATAAGTATTTATTAATCACCTACTTCTTATAGCTAAGTGCTGGGGTTGCAAAGACAAAAATGAGATGCTTCTGTCCTGTTGTAATTCCAGTGGGGATTTGGGAATCAGCTTATTTTACAACCTCTTCCAGACTCAGCAAGGACACCTTCCAAACTTTCTGGGGTTATTTCATCCATTGCCAACATGTCCTTTGAAGCTACTTGTATGGGGTAGGCAACAGAGATTAAATGACTTGCTTCAGTTCATATAGTGAGGAAGTATCTGAGGCGACATTATTCACACAGGACCTCTCATCTTCAAGCCTCTTCAAGCCTGCGGCTCTAGCCACTGAGCCACCTACATACCTCACAATTTGTTTTATTTTATATTATTTTATTTTTAAAACCCTTATCTTCCATCTTGGAATCAATACTGTGTAGTGGTAAGGGCTAGGCAATGAGGGTTCAGTGACTCTCCCAGGGTCACACAGCTAGAAAGTGTCTAAGGCCAGATTTGAACCCAGGACCTCCCATCTCTGGGCCTGGCTCTCCATCCATTGAGCTACCCAGCTGCCTCCTCTCCCCACAATTTATAATAATCGTTTTCTGACATTTCGAGATCCATGCACTCTCTCCATTTCTTGCTCTCATCCTTCCTCCCTGACACATAAGGTAATATTTGATCTAGGTTATACATCTGCTTTCTTTCATGCAACATGCAGTTCTGTGTTTGTTATGTTGTGAAAAAAGACATGTTGCTTGTACAAGAAAAAACTCATGAAGAAAATAAAGTGAAAAGTGGTATTCTTCCCTCTGCATTCAGACTCCATCAGCTTCTTCTGTGGTGAAGGAGAGCCTTTCGTGCCGCAAGTCTCTCTTTTTTTTTTTGTGAAAATTTTATTTAATTAGTGAATTTAGAATAGTTTCCCATGGTTACAAGATCCATGTTCTTTCCCTGCCCTCCCCCTACCCCTCTCCCATAGCTGACATGCAGTTCCTCTGGGTTTTACACCACAAGTCTCATAGAGGTGTTGCTGATAATAATTAAGTCATCGACCGTTGATCACTGCACATTATTGGTGTTACTGCGGAGGGGGTTTTCCTGGTTCTCTCACTTCATTTGGCGTCACTTCATAGAAATCTTTCTGGATTCTCTTTTATGATTGTCCTGCTCATCATTTCTCATGGAGCCAGCTCCTTACTGCATACACAGAGCGCTGCAGATGGAATTCTCCATGTGGAAGAGTTCTGGGAAGATTGTGATGCCCCGTATGGGAAACATCTTGGAAAGACCATGGAGTTTACTTGGGCAGACTGGTGGAACTGGAGCCCTTCGGATGGGCTCTGGCTGACAAGCTGGAAGGGCTGTTGTGTCCAGAAAGTGCCCCTTTCCCTGTCTGCATCTCCTGGTTTAGCCTTTTCTCCCATGGCAGCTTGCTGGTTGTCTAGTGAGAAGAGAGAAGAGATTGTCAGTAGAAAGGCCACCAGAGGGCACCCCGGCCACCTGTGACAGCTTACCCTTTCCCCATGTTCATGCCTGGCTCTTTCCTGAGGCTTCAGGTTCAACATTAGGCTAGTGATTTGATCCGGAATATACCCCCGAATAATACAGTATTTCTTTAGTCTGACTTATGGCATCCCCACTTCCAGGACCCTTTCAGTGAAGAACCCTCAAATTCATAAGATTCACTAATGTATTTATTTTTTTAAACCCCACCTTCCATCTTGGAATCAATATTGTGCGTTAGTCCCAAGGCAGAAGAGTGGTGAGGGCTAGGCAGTGGGGGAGGGGTGTGTGAAGTGACTGACCCAGGGTCACACTGCTAGGAAGGGTCTGAGGCCAGTTTCCACCCATTTATTTTTAATACTCATGCAATTTATTGGTATAATCAAGTTTAACAAAAAACTCAAGCTCACAATAATCAGAAGCCTTCTTTTTATTTTATTTTATTGATAAATTTTAATTAATTAATTAATTTAGAATATTTTCCCCTGGTTACATGATTCATGTTCTTTACCTCCCTCCCCCCCTCCTCCATGGCCAACCCATAATTCCACTGGGTTTTACATGTGTTATTGATCAAGACCCATTTCCATATTATTGATATTTGCACTAGGGTGACCATTTAGAGTCTACATTCCCAATCATGTCCCATCGACCCATGTGATCAAGCAGTTGTTTTTCTTCAATAGGAAGCCTTCTAATCATCAAGCTGTGCTCTCTGGAAGGTGAAGAATGGAAGGAGCTGAGAACGAAGGCTAGGAACCAAGTGGAACAAAGTGAGTGTTGAAGGGTATTCTGACCAGTCACCAAAAAGGGAGGATCACCGGAAGATGAAATTGAGATTCAGTGATAAGAAACCAGGTAGTAAAGTATGGACAAAACATTTGTGATTGCCAAAGGAGTATGGGAGGTGGAAAATGACAGATAACTCTGCTAGAAAGGTCAAATTCGAACTCAGGTTTTCCTAGCTCCAGGTCCAATATTCTATCTGCTATGGCACCTACCTGCTCTTTCTCTTTTTTCTTTTATCATACCAATTACTCATTTTATGATTGTTTTTATCTAATTATTGTATATCTTTAAATAATGCTTTTGCTCATTGTCCTCATGTGTGCATGTCTTATTTACTTGTAGTAATTTATTTCTTGATTATGGTCTCTTATTAATTAGTGACTTTTTATTATATTTGTTGTGTTTCATAATAAATATTGCATATTATATACCATTTAAGATATTATTCTGATATATTGCTCTTACTCCTTTAAAATTGTTATGCCCTGAGACATTATCCTCTACATTCTGGGTGGGTGGGGGGGAGCCTGATCCTAACATAAACTTAACAGCTTAGAAACAGGATGTTTAAAAATTAGTGAACAACAGAGAAAGAACCAGACCATAGATAGCTACTATGGTAATAGAGAAGATCAGGGTTCAAACTCAGTATAAGACATTGAAGTCAAAACAGCTACTTATAAGGCTTCAAAGTAAAATGTAAAATAGGCACAAGTACCAAAAGAGTTATTGGAAGAGCTTAAGAAGAACTTTAAAAATCAAATAATAGAGGTGGAGGAAAATTTGGTAAAAGAAATGCATTATGCAAGAAAATCAAGAAAATTATGAGAAGAAAGTCAATCAATTGGAAAAATATCCAAAAACTTATGGGAAAAAATAACTGTCTAAAAATTATAACTGAGCAAAAAGAAAGTTAATGACTTCATAAGATATCTAGAAATAATAAAACAAAATAAAAAATAATGAAAAATAGAAGAGAATATAAAATTTCTCAGTAGAAAAACAATGGACCTAGAAAATAGATTGAGGAGAGAAAATATAAGAATTATTAAACTACCTAAAAGTTGTGATCAAAAAAAGAGTCTTCATGTTATACTTCAAGAAATTATTAAGGACAATTACTCTAAAGTTTTGGAACTAATTGAGAAAATCCACTGATCTCCACATGAAAGAGATCTCAAAATGAAAATGCACAGGAACATTATGGGTAAGTTTCAAAGCTCCTGGGTCCAATAGAAAATAATACAGTCAACTAGAAAGAAACAAATTAAATACTGTGGAGCTACAGTCAGGATAACATAAGATTTACCAGCTTCTACACTGAAAGATCAAAGGACATAGACTATGAGAGCAAAGGAACTGGGTTTGCAACCAAGAAAACTTATCTAGCAAAGTTGACTATAATCCTTTCAAAGGAAAAAATATGCAATTAATTAATTAAAGGACTTTTAGGTATTCTTGAAGAAAAGACCAGAAGTGAACAGAAAATGTGACTGACAAATACAAGAATCAGAAGAAACCTAAGAAGGTATACATAAAAAAACTAATTATGAGAGATTTAATAAAAACTAAATTATTTACTTCTTATATGGGAAAATATTATTTGTAACTCTTAAGAATGTTGTCATTCATTAATAGGGTCATTCAAAAGTGTTTACATAGACAGAAGGCTTAGGATTGAGTTGATTCTGATGGGATGATCCTAAAAACTAATTTTGGGTAAGGAAAGGTAAAACGGAGCAAATCATCTCATACGAAAGAGCCATGAATGGAAGAACTGTGATAATGGAGGGAGGGAAGAGCGGCGTTGCAGGTAATGAGGAATCCTTACTCTCTTCAGAACTGGGTTAAAGAGGGAATAACATGCATCTACCAGGGTGTAGAAGAAGTTTTCTTAACCTACAGAGAAATAAGAATTTAATCAAAGATAACGATAATAATGAGATAACACTGGATATAGCAAAAGTGGTAACTAGAGGAAAATTTGTATCTCTAAATGCTTAGAGCATTAAAATAGAGAAAGAGCAGATCAATGAATTGGGTATAGAGTAAAAAAAAACTAGAAAAGAACAAATTTAATCCCCAAGCAAACACTAAATTGGAAATCCTAAAAATTAAAGGTGAAATCAATAAAATTGAATATAAGAAAACCATTGAATTAATAAATAAAACTAGGAGTTGGTTTATCTGAACCCCCCCAACAAAATAGGTAAACCATTGGCTAATATTATTTTTAAAAAGAGAGAAGAGAACCAAATCATCAGTATCAAAAAGAAAATGGTTGGGGGTCAGCTGGGTAGCTCAGTGGATGTAGAGTCAGGCCTAGAGATGGGAGGTCCTGAATTCAAATCTAGCCTCAGACACTTCCCAGCTGTGTGACCCTGGTCAAGTCACTTGACCCCCATTGCCTAGCCTTTACCACTCTTCTGCCTTGGAACCAATACACAGTATTGACTCTAAGATGGAAGGTGAGGATTTAAAAAAAATAAAAAGGTTGTATATATCATTAATGAAGATGAAATTAAAATAATTATTAGGAGTTACTTTACCCAATTATGTGCCAATAAACTTAACAATTTTTTTTAAACCCTTACCTTCCATCTTGGAGTCAATACTGTGTATTGGCTCCAAGGCAGAAGAGTGGTCAGGGCTAGGCAATGGGGGTCAAGTGACTTGCCCAGGGTCACACAACTGGGAAGTGTCTGAGGCCAGATTTGAACCTAGAACCTCCCGTCTCTAGGCCTAGCTCTCAACACACTGAGCTACCCAGCTGCCCCCTAAACTTAACAATTTAAGAAAAATGAAAGAACACTTACAAGATTATAAACTTACCAAGATTAATGGAAGTGGTAAGAGAAAATCTAAATAAATCTATTTTAGAAAGAGAAATTGAACAGGCCCAAATGAGCTTCTTAAGAAAAAACCATCAGGACCTGTTGGATTTACAAGTGAATGCTGCCAGACGTTTAAAAATCAATTGATTCTAATATTAAATAGATTATTTGGAATGACAGGCAATGAAGGAATTCTCCCAGAATCCTGTTATGAAAGAAATATCGTGCTGATCTAAACCAGGAAGAGAAAAAAACCCCCCAAAATTAGAGAGCAGTTTCACTAATGAATATTGATACAAAAATCCTAAATAAATACTATCTAGAAGACTACGACAATCTATCACAAAGTTTATACATTGTGACTAGATGGAATTTTACTCTGAGAATGCAGGGATAGTTTAATATAAGGGAAACTATTAATATAATTGATTCGATCAATAATGAAAGTAACAAAAATCACATTGTAAATGCAAATAAGCTTTTGACAAAAAGACAACATGCACTATTTAAAAACACTAGATATGTATTTATTTATTTTTAAACCCTCACCTTTTGTCTTGAAATCAATACTGTGTATTGGCTCCAAGGCAGAAGAGTGGTAAGGGCTAGGCAATGAGGGTCAAATGACTTGCCCAGGGTCACCCAGCTGGGAAGTGTCTGAGGCCAGATTTGAATCCAGGACCTCCCATCTCTAGGCCTAGCACTCAATCCACTGAGCTACCCAGCTGCCCCCTAGATATTTATTTAAAAATACTGGGATAAGTAAAAATGTATTTTCCCTTAAAATGATAAGAAGCTTCTACCCAAAGCAATAATCAAGTATTATCTGTAATGGGAATAGGAGAGGAGCCTCCCCCATAATATCAGGAACGAAACAAGAATGCCCAATTTCACCAATATTATTCAATACTGTACGAGAAATGTTAGCAATAGAAATAGGAGATAAAGAAATGGAAGGAATCAGACAAAACTCTCCCTTTTTGCAGATGATATGATAACGGACTTGGAAAATCCTAGAGATTCAACTAAAAAGTAAATTGAAGCAATAGTTTTAGCAAACTAGCAGGATGTAAACTTATCTAAATCATAAGCATTTCTATATACTACCAACAACGTTTCACAAGAAGAGATAGTAAGAGATATTTAATTTAAATTAATTGTAGACAATATAAAATCCCTAGGAATATACTTGCCAAACTCTTCCTGTACTGGAACTATATGAACATAATCATGAAAATGTTTTCTGTATAAATAAGAACAAATTTCTATATAAATAAAACAATAAGAGAAATAGTAATTGTTCATGAGTGGGCCAGGCCAATATAATCAAAATGTCAGTTCTACCTAAATTAGTCTATGTATTCAGTGCCATTCCAATTAAATTACAAAAAATTATTTTATTGAGCAAGAAAAAATAATAACAAAATCTATTTGGGAGAAAAAAGGTCACAAATATCCAGGGAATGAGAAAGAACGCTATCCGCCTCCAGAGAAAGAACTGGGGAAACAGAAAAGCAGAAGAAAAACATATGATCAATCATGTAGTTCAATATGGATGTGATTAGGGTTTTGGTGTCAAAAGTTCACTCTACTGCAAATATGAATAACATGGAAATGGGTTTGGAACAATGAGACATGTCTAACCCAGTGGAAATGCTTGTCAGCTTTGGCAGCAGGGAGGAAAGGCGGAGGAGGAATCATGAATCATGGAACCATGGAACATTTTTCTAAAAAAAAAAATCAAATGAATTAATTTTAAAACTGTAAAGGAAGAAGGTCTAGCAGTATTGGATTTTAATCTGTATCACAAGGCAATAATTATCAAAACTATCTGGTACTGACTAAGAAATATAATGGTGGACCAGTGGAATAGAGTAGATATACAGTACACACTAGTAAATGGTTATAGTAGCCTTGTGTCTGATAAACATAAAGATTAAGCTTTTGGGATAAGAATGAACTGTTTGGGAACAATTGCTGGGGAAACTGGAAAACAGTCTGGCAGAAACTAGGTATAGACCCACATCTTACACCATTTACTGAGATAAGGTCAAAATGGATATATGACCTAAACATAAAGTGAGACATAATAAATAAGTGAGAGGAACATGGAACATATTCTCCATCAAATTGATGGATAGGAGAATTTATGAATAAATGCAAGATAGAGTATTCTGAGATGTAAAATAGATTATTTTATTTACATTCAATTTAAAAGGTTTTGATTCAAATAAACCCAATGAAGTTAAGATTAGAAGGAAAATTGGGGGGAAATTTTTTATAGATACATTTTTGGATAAAGTATAGAGAATGGAGTCAATTTTATAAGAATTTGAGCCATTCCACAATTGATAAATGGCTAAAGGATATGAATAGGCAGTTTTCTGAGGAAGAAATGCAAATTATCTATAGCCATATGAAAAAATGTTCCAAATCATTATCGACTAGAGAAATTCATATTATAACAAGTTCTAGATATCATCCCATACCTATCAGATTGGCTAAAGTGACAGAAAGGGGAATGACAAATGTTGGAGGGAAGATGGGAAAATTGGTATATTAATACACGGTTGATGGAATTGTAAACTTCTTCGATTATTTTGGAGAGCAATCTGGAATTATGCTCAAATATTTATTTTTAAATTTTAAAATATTTTCCATTGTTACATGATTCATGTTCTCTTCCTCCCTCTTCCCTCTCCCCTTCTATAGCTGACAAGCAATTCCACTGGGTTATACACGTGTTATCACTTGATACTGATTTCCATATTATTCATTTTTGCAAATTAGTAATCTTTTAAAACCAAAACCCCAAATCATATACCCGTATAAACAAGTGATAAATTATATGCTTTTCTTCCGTGTTTCTGGTCCCACAGTTCTTCCTCTAACTGTGGATAGTATACTTTCCCATAAGTCCCTCAGGGTTGTCTTGGATCACTGCATTGCTATTGGTAGCCAAGTCGATTATTTTCCACAATGTTTCACTTCCTGTATACAATGTTCTTCTGGTTCTGCTCCTTCCACTCCATATCAGTTCCTGGAGGTCGTTCCAGTTCACATGGAATCCCTCCAGTTCTTTATTCCTTTTAACACAATAGTATTCCATCACCAACATATACCACAATTTGTTCAGCCATTCCCCAATTGAACGGCATCCCCTCATCTTCCAATTTTTTGCCACCACAAAGAGCACAGCTATGAATATTCTTTTTATTATCTAGTAGTGGTATAGCTGGATCAAAGAGTAGGCATTCTTTTAAAGGCCTTTTATGCCCAAATATTTATAAAACTGTTTACCCTTAGATCCAGCAATAAAATTGCTGGTCTTCTTTTCCAAGGAGATCAGCAAGAAAGGAAAAGAACCTATATGTTCTAAAATATTTATACGAGCCCTTTTTGTGGGGGCAAAGGGCAGGAAACTGAGGGAATGCCCATCAAGTGGGGAACAACTAAGTGTGGTATATGATCGTGATGGAATTCTATTGTGCTGTAAGAAACAAGGAGCAAGTTGATTTTAGAAAAAGAGAAAAACATGCATGAAATCATGAAGAATGAAATGAGCAGAACCAAGAGAACGTTGTTAAGAGTAATGGTGAATGACTAGGCTATTCTGAGTTTTATGAATATTCAAATCAACTACAAAAAAATCTACGAAGGAAGATGCTTTCCACCTCCAGAGAAAGAACTGAAATCTAGAAATAGCTATTATGTGGTTCATGTGTGTATATATATATACATACATATATATTTCTGGGTCAAATGTTGACCTTCTCTAGCGTGGGGTTTGGAGGGAGACAGCTCAGAACTCAGAATATAACGAAAGTATTAAAATGTTTCTGAGAATAAATAGGTTAATTTTCAGGCCTGAGACCTCCTTGGGACTCTGTCCTGCATGGATCTGGTAAGGCTGTACTTCTAGGATGCAAGTCCAATCCATTCACAGCTTGGGCTGGGCTTTCACAGCTTTGCTCTCCAAAGCTGCCTCTCCTCTAGTTCTTCCTCCCAGTATCTCTTTACAAAGGAGCTTGGCACTTAGTCAGTCCCCCTACGTCAACAGATAACGTAGAAATCCTTTTTTAAATTGGACCTGTGACTCATTCATCACCAACGTATAGCGGTGCTTGCTCTGTAGAGAATAGGCTCAGGGAAATGCCTAGAACTCACCCAGGGTCCTAATACTGGTCTGTATCAGAAGAGGAGCCTTGAACCCAGACTCCAAGTGCAGCATCTACTCACTCTGCCATTTTGCTTTTCCTAAGGGCTGTCTGAAGAGTCTTGGTGCTGGTTCAAAGTTTAAAGCTTACCATGTGATGACTTTTTGGATCACGGTGACTTAGGAAAAAATACAGACATACAAAATAAGTTCTTTCCTGTTCTGCTTAAATTGTGGGACAGTAGTAGGGCCATGTGGCGTGGAAAGAACCACAGTGAGCGCCAGTAATCATTAATTTCACTGCTGATCTCATAATGAGAGAACTTTGTCCAAATAAAGATTTAATAATAACTGGAGGACCTGAACCTTGTTTGGAGCCCTAACAAGGTCAATGGAGGCTTTCGCTTTAGGGTACTGAAACCGAGAGGGCTAGAAGAGCTACCTACAGCCCTCACAGACCAAACAACTGAGCTTAGTTAAAATACGAGACTGCTAGATAGGATTTTTTCCCTTATCTATCCCCACCTCCTTGGCTTTGTCCTACACAGGTCTCCCATTTCCCCCCTGGCCTCCCAAGTCCTGATGTTCCAGGGTCTCTATATTCCCTGCTTAATGGAATTTATCTTAAAAGGTTGATTTTACGTGATAAGGAATGAGGAACAGGATGATCTCAGAGGGAGCTAGAAAGACCTCTGTGAACTGATGCAGAGTGAAATAAGCAGAACCAGAAGAACATGGTGCACAGGAACAGCAATACTGTGGAATGATCCAGTGTGATAGACTTAGCTACTTTCAGCAGTGCAATGATCCGGGACCATTCTGAAGGACTTACAGCAGAGAAAGAATGCTGTCTACCTCCAGAGAAATAACTGTCGGGGTCGGAATGCAGATGGAGCCATGTTATCTTTCACATTAGTTCATTGATGGCTTTATTGTGGGGTTTTGGCTTGCTATGAGTATTCTCTTACAATAATGAACCATATGGAAATAGGTTTTGCCTGATAATACATGTATAGCCCAGATGGAACTAATTACCGTCTCTGGGAAGGGCGAGACAATTTGGATCAGAAAATCTATGTGGAAAATGATAACATTTAATTGGTAAAATAAAATATCTAAAAAAATAAAATTCAACTAAAAAAGAGGTTGATTTTAGGGCATAAATCATGCAGCATATTCCGAGGTTCAAAGCTGCTCCTGATTCTTCTGACGTCACAGCTCTTGATTGGCAGTTCTGCCCAAACCATTAAGAATTCCCTAGGAATAAATTCATGATATCCATCAGGCCTGGTTGCCCTTCCCTCCCTCTCTTCCTCTTCCATGGGATTGAATTAAGGAGATTTCGTGATGCTCAAGAACCCCAAACCTCACACTGGTGAAGTTCCAAACACTCATTTACATTCCTTACTTGGAACTCAAAATAGGGGTTTCCATGGAAACCATGCTACACGGCAAGCCAGATTGTGTAAATTCTTATGCCTGATCGCCAGCATCTTTTCACCTCACAATCTGGCAGAAATCCTGCAGAGACACTTGAGTATGACCGTGCATGCTGCAGAATAAGATACGGCAAATGAAATTAAATCAGGAATTTAAAACAATGTATTTTGGTTGTTGGATGCTTCAGTAGAAAGATCCCACTGAATTCAGGAAGGAAAGCCTGTGGGGAGGAACAGACAACTGAAGAAGACCCTGGAGATTTGAAATAAACCCTAGAGGTGGGGCTTTGGGGTTTGGCTGGAACTACTATGATATTTAAAACTTTGCCTCTTGGGGGCAGCTGGGTAGCTTAGTGGTTTGAGAGCCAGGCCTAGAGATGGGAGGTCCTAGGTTCAAATCTGGCCTCAGACACTTCCTAACTGAATGACCCTGGACAAGTCACTTAACCCCCATTGCCTAGCCTTTACCACTCTTCTGTCTTAGAACCAATGCTTAGTGTTGATTCTAAGATGGAAGGTAAGAGGTTAAAAAAACCCAAACTTTGCCTCTTTTCTTTCAGGTGTAGGCTCCTATCGTTGGACTTGGAACTGATATGGATGATAGAGGCTGTCTTCTCAAAGCCTCCCATTTTACAGGATGGACAATGAGGTCTAGGGAGGGGCACAGACTTGACATACAAGTTCTAGTACCAGAGTCAGGATTGGAATTTAGGTCCAGGTTCTGGGGGGCCAGGAAGATGCTGAGCCAGGAGATGTTCCCCTGACCTGAGCCAGAGGCTCCCAGCCCTGTATCTTACCAGTCAGGTCATGGACCTGCAGTCAAGATAAAGGAAGGGATCCAGAAGGCTTTAGGCTATGACTCAGCTCCTTGAAGGGTCAAGGGTCTTGGGGAGAGAAGACAAAGAAGAGACACTTTGGCCCTGCAAGGAGTAAACATTTATTAAAAGACTGTTTTGTGTCGGGCATTGTGCCAAGCTTTCATTTGATTCCTATAACAGCTCCAGGAGGTAGGTGCTGGGCAAAGAAAGGCAGAGGGAGGCAATATTGAAGGAAGTGAGAGAAACAGAGGGAGGCGTGGATCTGGGAAAAAGGGATGGAGGGAAGAGAAGAGAAGAGGAGGGACCCAGACAAAGCAAAAGAGACAGGGAGAAGGGAATGAGCGAGAGACAAGAGAAGGAAGAAGGTGTGAGGCACAGACAGCAATTGAGTGGGAGCTGGAGCGTTTGGGAGGTTGGGAGAGAGAAGCTGCTTTATTCCTGCTTTTGTATCTTTGGTACGTAGCATACAGCAGGCGCTTAATGAATGCTTGCTATGTAGGAAAGTTTTTGCTGGCCAAGATACAGCACCAAAGTACCCAGGTTTTGTCGAAGAGAGACACAATAAAGTCAGAGGGTCAGAGATCCTGTCTTTTGCTCTGCTCAGATTCATTTGCAGTTAACCCAGAGAGGATCTTGGGAATGTGTCCAATTAGCAGAACCTAAAGCTAATTATCTGTAACAGCAGGCTTTGATTCTCCAAGAGGAAAAGCTAAACTCATTCTGAAGATAATTTGCCTGGCTTTGGTTGGCTGGGTGTGGTATCAATCAGTCAGCATTTAGAAAATGCCTACTGTGTGCCAGGCACTGTGCTAAGTACTGATGATGTAAAAAGAGGCAGAAGACAGTCTCTGCCCTTAAGAAGCTCATGATCTAATGGGAGACATCACGTAAGCAAATATGTACAAACAAACCATATACAGGGCAAATAGGAAGTAATGGAGGGAAGGTATCGGAATCAAAAGGTTGGGAAAGACTTCCTCAAGAAGGCAGGATTTTAGGGGGCAGCTGGGTGGCTCAGTGGATTGAGAGCCAGGCCCAGAGATGGGAGGTCCTGAGTTCAAATTTGACCTCAGACATTTCCTAGCTGGGTGACCCTGGGCAAGTCACTTAACCCCTATTGCCTACCCCTTACCACTCTTCTGCCTCAAAACCAATACACAATATTGATTCTAAGACAGAAGGTAAGGGGTTAAAAAAAAGACAGAATTTTAGTTGGGTCTTAAAGGAAGCCAGGGAGGTCAGTAGTTAGAGCAGAGGAAGAGAAACAATCCAGGCACAGGGAACAGAAAATGCCTGAGACAGAGAGATGGACTGTCTTGTTCATGGAGTAGCCACATGGCCAGGATCACAGATGAGAGGATGTTGTGGGAGATACTGGAAAAGTAGAAAGGAGTAGATTATGAAGGATTTTAAAGGCGAAACAGAGAATTTTGTATTTGTTCCTAGATGCAATGGGAAGCCACTCTATATAAACACAACTAAATTGCTCTTCAAACAAAGATGGATCAAAATAGTTTTTGTTTTCTATTATTTCTTTATTTGGGGGGGGAAGTTTTTATTTAATGAATTAATTTAGAATATTTTCCCATAGTTCCATGATTCATGTTATTTCCCTCCCCTTCCCGTAGCCAACACACAATTCCGCTGGGTTTTACGTGGGTCATTGTGGATCAAAATATTTTGGAAATTATTAATTGTTCACGGATAAGTCAAAGCAACGTGATAATAATATCGATTTAATTATCTTACTTATTCAGGGTTTACCAATCAAATGATCAACGAATTACTTCATAAAGCTAGGAGAAATTCATAACAAAATTCATCTGGAGGAATAAAAGGCCGAGAATAGCAAAAGAATCGGTGAAATAAATCCTGGGAAGGAAGGGAGATGAGTGATACCAGATCTCAAACTATACTACAAAGCCATCAAAACAATATGGTCCTGGGTAAGAAATGGAGAGGTTCATCTCTGAAAACAATTCAGCATATGCTATGGAGAAGCAAATGAGCATGGTAACCTAGTGATGGAGAAGCAGAAAGATTTCAGTTCCTGCATTTTGGCATAAAGAAATCTATTTCCCAAGTAGAAGATAGGGAAGGCATGGACAGATAATAGTCGGCCAAAAAAGATCTGAAGGTTTTAGTGGACCAAAAGCTCTCTATGAGTCAGCATTGGGATGTGGCTGCCAAAAATGAAGATGATTTTAAGCCACAGTGAAAGGTTTATAGCTTGCAGGAAGAAGTTGATAGTCCTGCCCATAGCCCAGAACCCCACTGTTGTACTGTGTGTCAGTATTGGCAATGCTGGTTTAAAGAAACATCAGTAAACTGGGGGAAGTCTAAAATAGAGCTTGCAGGATTTTGAAGGGCCTTGAGTTTACGGCATCAACTGAATGTCAGCTGAAATCATTGGCAATGTTTAGGCTGAAGAAATGAAGCTCCCCCAGGAGTGATGGGGGAGCTGTGTGCAAACATCCAAAGGGGAGTTTTGTGGATGAAGGATTGGCCTTGCACTGCTTTGGGTCAGAGGACAGAACCCAGAATTGTGGAAGTTACTTAGAGGCAAACTTGGGCTCAGTGTCAGGAAAAGCTTGTCACTAATGTGGGCAGCCTTACGGGGTGGTGGGCTTCTCCCCTGTCCTTGGAGGACTTTGGGCAGAGGTTACGTGATGACTTCTCAAATATGCTATAGAATGTCGAACTGGATGCCAGGACGGGGTAAATAAAAGGAAGTCACACAAAGCTAAATTAAGTGACAATCCTTGATTCTGTGAATTTTAGATTGACTCCACCCTGCTTAGTCTAACAAAACAGGAATGTCTACACCCCTACTTAAGGATTAACTGTGAGGAAGATGGCCTATGACCAATATGTGCTAGCAAGTGACAAATTAGAAACAACTGACAGACCTCCCTGAGCTGTCCTAAGTCAAGTTTAAGCTACTATTGGTACATGTGAGACGCAGGAAGTGATGTAAAGAATGGTCTATTTATTTCGTGTCACTTCCTCTCTTCTCTCACTTGGAAACGTTGGGCTTTCGTAGTTCAATGTTGGGAGCTCCTGGCGGAGGTTTGGCATTTGTGGCTTGGTGGCAAGGTTACTGGGAGAAGCTTTGTAGCGTGGTTAGATGAGGCATCTTCCTTGAGCGATCTGGGTGAGTGGTTAGGCTGATTCCCCCTTTCCTTGACCTCCTAAAGCCCCTCATCTTGGAGTAGACCTCATGACTGGAAGTCGAGCTAGATTTAATCTTCTGAGGAGGCCTCGTGGCTGAGGCCTCTGAACTTCCCTTGGCTTAGGTTAGGCCGGAGAAATCTTATACCCTTTCCTCTCTCTCTTCTTAATTTCTTCCTACTATTGTAATTAAATCACCATAAAAATCCCAAACTTATTGGGATTGAATTTAAATCCCTGGCGACCACTAAAGTAATATATTCAGTCAACAAACCTAAATTTTACCTTAATAATTCTAGACTTCCACCTCGTAGCCCAATCTGGAGTCAATCAGGGATGAGAAAGAAGGCAGGGGAGTTCACTTTAGCTTTAAAGGGGAATCAGATGGGTAGCAGACTTTCCACGTTGAAGGGAACAGACAATTGTCCACGTCTACTGTGTACCAGGAATGATTCTTGGTGGTTTCCAAACATCGTCTCGTTAGGTAATTTCTAGGTAGGTGGGTTTTTTGCCCCCCTCCCTTTGATAGGTTTCTCATACTCAGTTTCAATATGGTGGGAGTCAGAGTGGGGAGTAGTGAGCTGCTTCCTCTTCTTCCTTGTCTCCCTCCCCCCATCTCAGGTGATGTAACCATAGAAAGTAAGGGGTAGTTAAAGGAAACAAGATATAAAAGTGTTCTAGGAAGTCCAAAGATGAGTTTCTTTTCTATTCCCCTTTTACAAAACCAAGGGGTTTCCCTGATGGAACTAGAAGGATGATTTGTCATTGGTGGGCTAAAGATGGTCCTGCCCCCTGGTGGTTTTGGAAATACTAAGCTTGCCATCTTTGGACACAGTGGAGGCAAAAAGCAGCATGTGTAGGATGGTGCCTCAACCACTGGGCAGCTGGGGTGTGAGGGAGGAGATTTCTCTTCACCGCTACTGCACCTCCTTAGTCATGGCACATTGTAGCAGGGCAACACCAGCTCCAATCAGGAAACACCACACAGATTAGGGCAAGAAACAGCTTCCAAAAAGAAATATGGAAGCAGAGAAGAGCCCTGGCAATTGGGAGCTGAGGTGCAGAGAGGAGCAGCCCCAGAGAACCCAATAGAAATGCTTTACCAAAAGGGAGGAGTGGGAGGAAACTAGAGAGTCCTGCAGAGGCAGAGCTGTGATGTGACTTGTCTTGACCATGTTTGCTCCTAACACAGGACTCTCATACTCCATGTTTGTGCCATGCTGCCCACTGGCTCTGTGTGTGCTCCCACGGGATGGTGGGTGCCGGGTTTCTGGGTGGCTTGGGAAGAAGTTCTATCTAGTAGCTAGTTTTAGGGATGCTACTGATGGGTGCTTTGGGGCTCACAGAGTTTGGTTCTGTGCTAATAGGACACAGGATCAGGGTTGGAACGAGTCCCACAGGCCATCCAGTCCAACCTCTTCATAGACAGCAAATTTAGGCTCAGCCCAAAGTGACTTTTTTCACTACCTACAACACATTGCTTCCTGGACTTGGCCAAGTTCCTTTCTGCCTGTCCCCAAGGGGTAAGGGAGCTCTAGGGAAGACTTCTTTCTTCTCTTCAGTGTCCCGAAGTCTGGTAAACAGATTCTGGGCTCCAGAAAGCAGAACTTGGGGATCCCAACTGCCTCCTCGATGTGAGAGTAGAAAGAACCCAAACATAGCCACAGGTGACATTATCCATGAAATGGGCTGATAAACCTGCTTCAGGTGATGGGGAAATCACATATCAGATTCTACAGGAAGAGAAGAAAAGAAATACAATGGAGCATGGGGGAAAGAGCTGAGAACGGCTCCAAGGAAGTCTGTTCCTATGGCCTTGACCAAGGGAGGCCAGGAGGCAGCCCAACTCAGTGTCCTGACTAGCCTTTTCCTCTCCCAACACCTGGGGTGGATGCTGGAACCTGCTATGTCAGTGCCAATGGTCTTGGAGAAGATGCTTCCATCATAGGGCTGATGTCTACACAGTTCTGTGAGTCTGAGTCATTGACATTCAGTGTTGAGCCATTTGACTCTATGAGGACTAACAACCCTTCTCCAACTTGCCTTTTCAGTCCAGTGGGGCAGGGATCCCCAGGAACATGTCAGGGAATATGGTGTCATGGCCAAGAATTTCCACCTCCAGGAGGTGGGAAAAGTGGGACACAAATAGAGCTGTGAACTGATCCGACCATTGTGGAAAGCACTTTGGAGCCATGCCCACGCAGAAGACTGTGAAAATGTGCATGATCTTTGACTTGGCAATATCACTACTGTAATAATTAAAATAGTTGAGGTCATAAACTGTAGTGATTAAAATAGTGGAAGATATAAATTGTAGTAGATAAAAGAGTGGATGAGTAAATTGTGACCGCAGAAAATATGTTTTCACTACAGTGTCTTGTTTTTAAATCAAATATATAAGGTGGTCACCAGGGAAATATTCCCAATTATTAAAATATACCCAAGTCAGCTGGGTTTTATAAAGATTTTAATTAATACAAATGTGGAATTAAAAAAAAAGGAGAGAAAGAGAGAAAAAGGAAATAATGAGAAAAGGATAGGCCGGCCCACGGCAGCCCTGGCCAACCCAGGCCTAAGCCTTAAGAGAAAGATCAGTCAGTCCTTAATCACTCACCACAAGATCTGTTCCAGCAAGGATTCTAGTGACACCAGGCCAGCTTCATCTCAGCTGCCTCCACCAGCTCAATCCTGAATCTTAACGTGAATCCGAATGTTCTTTCAGCATTATCTGAGCTCCTATTTAAAGGGAATTTTCTCCTATGTCACCTCCCCTAAAATTCTTACATCTACCAATCACAGTAGATGGTTTTCAAAGGACAGACCATTCTTAGTTCACACCTAAGAAGCTGTAAATTTTTGAGTAATTCACACCAGGAAAGCTCTGAGTAAGTTTCTCACCTCTTTGTTCCTTGTAAATTTACAAGTTGCTTGACCTTTATAGGTACTTAGCACCCTTTTGTATTAGTCCTAAAATAGGCATGGCTTAAAGAACTTTTTGTCTTACTATAAGTATGGGTTTAAGTACTTTTCATTGTTCAGAAAAGAGTTTACAACTTTATCTTTCCCTAGGGCAGACTTAAGTAGGGGTGGAGTAGAGGTCTCACATTCCTGATCTAAGTAGCTTCACTGCCCAAATGGGGAATGGTCTTAACCCAACCTTATGAAGTAGGGTCTGGGAAATTTTTTTTTTAACCCTTACCTTCTCTCTTGGAGTCAATACTGTGTATTGGCTCCAAGGCAGAAGAGTGGTAAGGGCTAGGCAATGGGGGTTAAGTGACTTGCCCAGGGTCACACAACTGGGTAGTGTCTGAGGCCAGATTTGAACCTAGGACCTCCCATTCCTAGGCCTGGCTCTCCATCCACTGAGCCACCCAGCTGCCCTCTGGGAAATTTTTTAAGGTTCACAATCCTAACCTTATGAAGTAGGGTTTGAGAATTTTTAAGGTTCACACTACTAGGTCTGTATCACAGAGAGATAAAAAAGGGGAAAGGACTGGTCTGTGCCAGAATATTTATAGCGGCTGTCTTGGTGGTGGCAAAGAATTAAGAAGTGAAGGGGTGTCCATCCATTGGGGAAGAGCTGAACGAGGGTGTCTATATGCTTGCAATGAGACACTATTGTGCCATGAGAAATGATGAGCAGGAGGATTCCAGAAAATCCTGGGAAGACCTACATGAACGGATACAGAATGGAGTGAGCAGAACCAGGAGAACATTGCACACAACATACCACAAACAACTGGGAATTACTTCATTATTCACAGGAGCACAATGATCCAAGACAAGCGCAAAGGGCTGCTGCTGGAAAACGCCATCTACCTCCAGAGAAAGGACTGATGGAGTTTGAATGCAGATCCGAGGGGACCATTCTTTACTTTATTTTACTTACGGATTTTTTCCAATATGTCTTCATCCCCAACGTGACTAATCTAGAAGTGTGTTTTGTATGATAGCACATACATGACCAACAGCAAATTGTTTACCTTCTCAGATGGGGGGAGAGGAGGACAGAGGAAGAGAATGTGGAACTAAAAATATAAAAAGAATGTCCAAAATTGTTTTTGTGTGTAAACAGGAAAAACAGAAAAATTAAAAAAAGAATTTCCATCCCTTTTGGTTTTATAAGATTATTCACTTACAAAAATGAACAATATGGAAATACGTTTTGCATGATAATACGCATATAACTCAGATGGAATTGCTAGCCAGCTCTGGGAGGGGGGAGGGAAGGACATAGGGAGACAACTTGGATCATACAACTTTGGAAAATTTATGTGGAAATTTGTTATTACATGTAATTGGTAAAATTAAAAATTAAAAAAAAAAAGAATTTCCATCCCACTGCCTGGCAGCAATGAAGTTTACCAAGAGGTGATTGCTAATGATTGACAGTCAAGGAGAGCTGAAATCTCCTCAGGCCACCAAAGGGTTCAGCAAAGGCCACACATGTCAGATAGATTCAAGTAAAGACTTCCCAAAAGTCTTGGTAAGATTCCACTTAAAACCAAAGAAGAGGGACAGCTGGGTAGCTCAGTGGATTGAGAGCCAGGCCTAGAGATGGAAGGTCCTGGGTTCAAATCTGGCCTCAGACACTTCCTAGCTGTGTGACCCTGGGCAAGTCACTTAACTCCCATTGCTTAGCCCTTACCACTCTTCTGCCTTGGAACCAATACATAGTATTGATTCCAAGATGGAAGGTGAGGGTTTAAAAAAAACAAAACAAAGAAGATCCTTCTTCGTGCTCACTTCGGATTTTCTAAAGGCCTGCTCGTTGGCCCCATCTGAACCCAGAGGCTTGCTTCCATCTGTATGTGACCTGCCAGTTAACCAGAAGGCACCAGCTTTGAGATCTTAAGCCACATCAAGGAAAGGAAAGGAAAGTGCTTGGACCTAAAGGAAAATGCCTTCCTGACTCTGCTGGGATTGCAATGAGAATATGGTTGGTTTTCTCAGTGGAATATAATAAAGATTAATCAATATGGAGCAGAGGTTAACACTGAACTTCAGAGCAAAGAAGGTTAAAATGTGACTGTTTCACCCATAGGGAAATGTGCTTTGTGAAATATTGACTTTTGGTAACTCCACATCTGCTTCAGGACTTGGACTGATTAACTCAAGGTCTTTAGGGATAACAGAGAGGAAAACTGAAGTATCACCAGATTGAGCAGAGGTAAGACCTGAGTTCAAATGTGGCTTCAGACACTTACTAACTCTGTGACTGTAGACAAGTCACTACCCTTCTGCCTGCCTCAGTTTCCTCAACTGTGAAATAGAGATAATTGCACTTACCTGTCAAGTAATATAGGTATTAGTGTCCTCATTTTAGAAATGAGGAAACTGAGGCTGCGAGCAGTGGAGTGATAACAGCAATGGAGAAATCTACTCTCTTCTTTGAGCATGTCCAAAAGGCAGTCCTGAGAATTTCCCAAGACTTATGATGATATCCTTTATGGTGAGATCCATGCGACCAAGAAGGGTACCAAAACATCTGCCAAAAGTACAAAGTCCTGAACAAGGTGTATAACTAGAATCTGTTACCCTAAAAAGTATGATTCACAGCAAAACTTTTATTCCCTGGACCCCACTCACTTCCTGTTGTTACTTTTGCTGACAGAGACAGAATATAAATTGGGTGGTGGTCCATCTCTCTCCCTAGAGCAGGCTTTTTGAGCAGGTAGAAAAAACTTAATCATGTGGTTCTGTTTTGTTAGATAATAAACTTTATAAAATACAATACTTGAAATATAGGACATTAATTTAGACAAAGCTTCATTTAATTTAATTTAATTTTATTAATTTTTAAATTTAATTTAAAAATTTAATTTAAATTTAAATTTAACTTAAACAAGATTTTCATTACAAAGTGTGAATCTTAAAATTTCTCAGACTTGTGAATGTTAAAAATTCTCAGATTCTACCTTAGAACATTTGGTTAAGACCATTCCCCATTTTAAACAATGAAGGCACTTGATCAGGAATGTGAGAACTCTAACATTACTCCACCCATACTTAAGCATACTTTAGGGGAAGATAAAGTTGTAAAGTCCTTACTGAATAATGAAAAGTACTTAACCCATACTTAAAGTAAAGCTAAAAAACCTTAAGCTGGGTCTATTTTTAGATCTAATACAAAAAGTTGCTCAGTACCTATGAAGGTCAGGCAACTTGCAAACTTGCAAGGGACAAGCTTAACAAAATAGGTGTGAAGTTTTAGTCTACTCAGATGTGAATTATTCAAGAGTTTAGTCTACTCAGGTGTGAATTAAGAATGGTCAGTCCTGTGAAAATGTCTATTGTGATTGCTAGATGTGAAAACTTAGGGGGGGGTGATATAGGAGAAAATTCTCTTTAAAAGGAGGCTAGAAGGCCTCTGAAGAGGGAGAATTCAGCCTTGGAAGCTGAAGTGGATCTGAGTTGCTGAACTGGTGGCTCTCTCTGAACACTAGAATCTTGCTTGGGACAAATCTTGTGGTGAGTGATTAAAGACTGACTGATCTCTCTCTTAAGGCGTAAGCCTAGGCTGGCCTAGGCTGGCTTAGCCTTTTTCTCATTATTTCCTCTTTCTCTCTCTCCCTTTCATTAATTCCTTAATTTGTATTAATTAAAATCTCCACAAAACCCAGCTGACTTGGGTATTTCATATTTGGGAATTTTTTTCCCATGGCAACCACTTTATTTTTAATATAAAATCAAGACACTGTCTTGAAATCATATTTTTGCGGTCACAGTTTAAGGCAACCACTCTTTATCTGTAACAAAAGGAAAGGAAGAAAATAGGATTGTTTTCTTCATGAGTACCCGCTGTGGATGTAATGCCCTTTGAAGGAACCCCACAAATCACAGGGACCAGTTCCCAGAGGGCTCCAAAGTAAAACACAAAGGCATAAATTTAGAGTTCGCGAGTCCCTGTGGATGGATTTTTGGTAATCGGTACTCAGGACACAGTTAGCTCAAAGAATAAACACTGACATGAATAGCAAAGCTAATCATAGCAGAATATTTTCTTCCCTAACTCACAATGAACTTTAGTGCCTGTCTTCTAGCAATCATAGGCTCCATTCATGAAAATCGGAACAAGTACAGAGACCATGCAAGAGGAGTGCACACGGGGATGGGCAACTTGTGCCTCAGAAGCTGTCGGATCCCTGGTTTCCTTTTTGGGATGTCGCCATGTTGTTCCTCCCTGGGCAGATGTCTCAGGGAGGTGTGGCTTTCTGCTAGACTCACTGAACATTCTCTCTGAAGAGTCCATTGCTGGGCTTGGGTGGTCACAGTCTTTGCAGCCTCTGGCTTCCGGTGGGACTGAAATCCTTGGCAAGAGCTTCATTCTTTCTTTCAGAAAGATCCAGAGCCATTATCCCAGGACAGGGAGAGGTCTTCTGCTCTTTTGGAGTCTGGGCTCTGAGGCTTGCCGTATCCAGATGCCCAGCTTCTGGTACCAAGCAGTAGTTTTCCAACTCTCCATGTTGAGGAAATGATAACCTTGAATTCCCCTTTCAGGTAACCTACAAGCCCACCTCCCTGAGAGCCATACAAGTTACCTTTGGAAGAGTCACAAGGATGGAGCAGTAAACATTAACATGAGTAGCTTCTTGTGATCTATGGAGGGAAACTGTGGACACAAAGATATGGGGCAAGGGAAAAGATGAAAATGAAAGACCCAAGGAAAAGACACACACACACACACACACACACACACACACACACACACACACACACACACACACACCGGGTATGGAAGCAGCCTAAACAAACTGCTTCAGCTGGCAGCCACTTAAGGTTTCTATTTAAATGTAAATAGACCAATGAGAGCTCAGCAAATTTGCAACAAAAAAGAGGCAACAAATGTTTCCACACAGGTATTTTAACAATTACAAGGGTTTACAAGATTTATGGGAAAGGAAATTGATTCCTAAAGTTGCTGATTGAAAAGTCAGATACTCATATAAAAATGTTTCCTTCAAGCTTTGTCTTTGTCCCTCTTCAGGGATCTTCCTGAGGCTCATCTTACATGCAGGAATTCTTTTCTGCTAATTCAAAGAAGTGTGAGAGTTTCCTGTGAACTTACATTTTATATTTATATTTACAATTTCCTATGAGCTTATAGAATTTTACAGACTGTTAGTCTCCTTGTCAAGTAGGAAGTTGAAAAACTATGTGATGTACCAAAGGTCAAGATAAGTTTAATTCCTTGCAGATAATTTAGCCCCAGTCCAATTCTTTCATAGAAGGATCCAGTACAAAACAATCTTGTAAATTATTGAATATAGTCAAAACAAGAAAATTGCTTTTACAACTATATCTTGCTTTCACTGTCCCTCAACTATTGTATATTGGGATCAGCTTTGACCATATTTTCTTTTTTTTTTTTAACCCTTACCTTCCATCTTAGAATCAATACTATGTATTGGTTCCAAGGCAGAAGAGTGGTAAGGGCTAGGCAATGGGGGTCAAGTGACTTGCCCAGGGTCACACAGCTGGGAAGTGTCTGAAGCCAGATTTAAACCCAGGATCTCCCATCTCTGGGTCTGACTCTCAATCCACTGAGCTACTCAGCTTCCCCCTTTCCTTCTAATCTTGGTTGCATTTTTCTTGTTTGTACAAAACTATTTAAATTTAATATTAATCAAAATTATTCATTTTATATCCTAGCATGCTTTCTAAATTCTTGCCTTATCCATAGTTCTAACAGGTAAACTATTCCAGGTTCCCCTAATTTGCTTATGGTATTACCCTTTATGTTTAAATCATATACCCATATTGAGCAGACCCTGGTATAAGGTATGAGATGTTGGTCTCTTCCCAGTCTCTGCCATACTATTTTCTAATTTTCCCAATGGGTTTTACCATATAGTGAGTTCTTGTCTCAAAAGCCTGGATCTTTTGATTTGACAAACACTAAATTACTATGGTGTATTTTTTTATCTTATGCATTTTTTATTATGTACTTAACTACCACCACCAAAAACTTTAACTAAACATTGCATAAAAAATGATGTGCAAAACCACAAACTCCATATTGTCTACAATTTGCTTAAAATATGTAAATTACATGGGTGCTAATATAAATATCCTCTTTTTTTAGCTCCCTTTGATTTGTTTTACTTGGATACTTTTTTCTCTTGATTTTGTGACTGTTATTTAAAAAAATATAATCATCGTATGCATCATTCTTATTCACTTTTCATCTCTTCATATATTTCCCTTGTTTTCTTTATATTTATAATATTTGTCATTTCTAATAACACAATACAATCCATTCAAATATCACAATATGTTCAGCCATTTCTCCCATTCATTTGTATTTTTCCAATTGTTTTGTCATTATAAACAAAGCTTCTATGAATATTTTTATGTATACACAGTTTTTTACCATCTCAAGAATGTAGTAAATCCTAGTAATGAGATCCCTAGGTCAATGCGTTCTGTCTGTGTGACCCGTTTAAATTCTTAGCACACAAGATCTCTCTCAGACAATAAGGAAAAAAAAACAATTTGAGTTGGAGTGAGCTTCTTTACCTGGCTCTTTCCTAGATATTCGGGTAAGGATGAAATCATATGCCCAGTCCCTACCCTTATTAATTGTTAGGACTAGAAAGATACATTTGAGATACTTGGGTCATATGATTATAGATCTAGAGCTGAAAGGGACCACGGAGGTCATCTATAATCTAATTTTTTTAACAGATGAGGAAATGGAGGCCCAGGGAAATCAAATGACTTCCTCAAGATCACACATGTTGTAAGACTCAGAAGTGAGGTTTGCACTCAGGTCCTCTGACCCCGAAGTCACCATTGTTTCCACTATACCATGGTGCCTTCCCAAGTCTCGAAAATTTTATTTAATTATTCAATTTAGAACATTATTCCTTGGTTACAAGAATCATATTCTTTCCCACCCCTTCCCCTACCCTTTCCCACAGCCGACACACAATTCCACTGGGTTTTACATGTGTCCTTGATCAGAATCTATTTCCATGTTGTTGATGTTTGCATCAGGATGATCGATCATTAGGGTCTACGTCCCCAATCATATCCCCATAGACCCATGTAATCAAGCAGTCATTTTTCTTCTGTGTTTCTACTCCCACAGTTCTTCCTTTGAATGTGGATAATGTTCTTTCTCATAAGTCCCTCCAAATTGTCCTGGATCATTGCATTGTTGCTAGTAGAGAAGTCAGTTACATTAGATCGTGCTACAGTGTATCAGTCTCTGTGTACAATGTTCTCCTGGTTCTGCTCCTCTCACTCTGCATCAGTTCCTGGAGGTCTTCCCAGTTCACTTGGAATCCCTCCAGTTCATCATTCCTTTTAGCACAAAAGTATTCCATCACCAACAGATACCACACTTTGTTCAGCCATTCCCCAATCGAAGGGCATCCCCTCATTTTCCAATTTTTTGCCACCACAAAGAGCACAGCTATGAATATTCTTGTACATGTCTTTTTCCTTATTATCTCTTTGGGGGTATAAATGCAGCAGTGCTATTGCTAGATCAAAGGGCAGACAGTCTTTTAATCAAAGCTCTTATTTTTAAAGATGGATTTAAATAAAGCCTAAAAACAGGCTCAGATTGGAGAACCAACTTGCCCAGAGCTGCAGAGCTAGTAAATGGCAGTCAGTACTCCCACCCAGAACAGAATAGATGAGTAGATGGAAAGGAAGATAGATAGATAGATAGATAAATAGATAGATAGATAGATGGATGGATACATAGATGGATGGATAGATAGATAGATAGATAGATAGATAGATAGATAGATAAGCAAATGGATGGATGGGTGGGAAGATAAATAAATAAATGGATAGTTGGATGAAAATGTGAGTAGATAGATAAATGGATAGATGGATAGTTGATAGGGACTGCCACTGTATCCTGGGTCATCACCAGTCATCCTGACTTTTGTCTTGCCACTGGGTTTTGATGACTGGAAGAGAGAGTGACTTTGTGTCTACCTCACTTAAATCCAATTTTCATACAAGTCAAGACATCAATCCATGATATTATTGGTTCCCTTAAAAATGAAGAATGAACAGTAATTATGATCATCATTATGATGATCATCATCTCAAATCTTCATAGCAACTCCAGATAGGTGCGACTATTATACTCATTTAAGAGATAAGGAAACTGAGACTTGAAGAGGTTAGGGACTTGCGTAGCATCATAGATAATAAATATAACTGACCCTTGGCTCTGAATAGGGGTACTTTATTAAAAAGAAACAAGATAGGTAAAAGGTAGGGGTGTACATTGATATTAGGGGCTTAGGAGAATAAGTTCCCTTGTAAGCTATGGTAAAGAAGATACTGAAGAATGAGGCCAGACTAGCCAGTAGAACAAATAATAGAAGTTTATTATAGACAACTTACACATGGGAAGTCTATGATGGCCAATGGACGAAGTGGATCCCTGTGCCATCCTACTTCAAGAGGCCCCTTTTTATAGGGAGGGGCAAACAAAACAGGCATAGCAGGAACCAGGTATGCATGTATATTTTCTTAGGATTATGCTGACAAGGATGCTCCCAGAGCTGGCAAGGATGTTCCTAGGGCAAACAGGATATGGCAATATGTCTGAAAGAGGCATTTGTGCACATACCATCCCCTTATATAATGGGGTAAGTGAGAGGTCAGGTTTCTTTTTGTAATTGGCCATGCAATTGAAGTCCAGCATCCCACAAGTAAGCATCTTTTAGTTTCATGGCTATGGTATACTCATCTTTGAACCTGAAAATATAAAATCTGATATTGCTTACATTTCTTTTTCCTCTATTTGCCAAGGAGTAGTAGGGACTGTTGCAAGATTGTAATTTTTTTGATATCAATCTTCAAACCAACTTTTACACTTCCCTCTTTCATTCCCATCAAGAGGCTTCTTAATTCTTCACTTTCTGCCATCAAAGTGGTACCATATGCATTTTTTAGATCATTAATATTTCTCCCAGCCACCTTATTTCCAGCTTGTGAACCCTCCAGTCTGGCATTTTGCATGATATACTCTGCACATGAATTAAATAAATAAGGCAACAATATACAGCCTTGTACTCTTTTTCTGTCCTTAAAACCAGTCAGTTGCTCCATGTTTGGTTCTAACTGTTGCTTAAAGGCCAGCCTATAGGTTCCTTGGGAAACAAGTAAAATGATCTGGGACTTCCATCTCTCTGAAAGCCTGCCACATTCTGTTGTGAACCACACCATCAAAGTGAAGTAGATGTAGATGATTTTCTACAACTCATTTACTTTCTCCATAATTCAGAGAATGTTGGCAATTTGGTCTCCAATTCCTTCCTCTACTTATTCAAGAACCAGCCTATTCTGGCTAGTCTTTCACATATTCATGAAGCCTAATTTCCAGAATCTTAAGTATAACCTTGCTGGTATGTGAAATGAGTACAATTGGTTGGTAATTTGAACACTCTTTGACATTGACCTTCTTTAGAACTGAGACATCAACTGAGCTTTTCCAATCCAGTGGCTATTGTTGTGTTTTTCAAATTTGCTATCATATTGACTGAAGCACTCTAACAGTATCATCTTTTAGGATTTTAAATAGCTCAGCTGGAATTCTGTAACCTCCACTATCTTTGTTGTTAGCAATGCTTCTTCATCCCCCATAATGTCTGGCTCTAGAGCAGTAAACACACCAATGTGGTTAAAAGTAATATTAAGCTCTTTCTTGAATAGTCCTGCATATTCTTGTCAACTCTTATTCTGCTTCTTTTAAGTATTTATCATTTTTGTCTTTTATCATGCCCATTTTTTTTTGCATGAAATGTACCCTTGATAGTCATAATGTTATTGGACAGATTTTTTTTTCATCTTTCTCATTCAGTTGTTTTCTTCTATTTCCTTGCATTGATCAGTTAAGAAAACTTTCTGATTTCTCCTTGTTATTCCCTGAAATTCTGCATCCTGCTTGGGTATTATCTTTCCTTTTCACCTTTCCTTTTTTATTTTCCTTCTTTCCTCAGCCATTTGTAAAGTCTCATTAGAGAGCTATTTTGCTTTCTTGCTCTTTTCTTTCTTTGGAATGTTTTTGTTGGATTCTTCTGTACAATATTGCAAACAACTCTTCATAGCTCTTCAAGAACACTATCTACCAGAACTAATCCCTTAAATCTATTTACCACTTTAACTTCATATTCATAAAGGATGTTATTTGTGTTTTTTTGTTATTGCTTCTCCTTCATTTAAAAATTAATTCATTTATTTAGAATATTTTTCCATGGTTACTTGATTCACGTTCTTTCCTTTCCTCCTCCCTTCCCCCTCCCAGAATTGACAAGCAATTCCACTGGGTTATACATGTAGTGTTGTTTAAAACCGATTTCCATATTATTCATATTTGCAATAGAATGATCATTTAAAGTAAAAATCCTCAATCATATCCCCATTGAACCATGTGATCAATCATATGTTTTTCTTAGCATTTCTGCTCCCACAGTTCTTTCTCTGGATGTGGAGAGTGTTCTTTTTCGCAAATTCCTCTGGATTGTCCTGGGTCATTGTGTTGTTACTAGTAGCAAAGTCAATTACATTCAATTGTACTACAATGTATCAGTCTCTGTGTACAACATTCTCCTGGTTCTGCTCTTTTCATTCTGCATCAGTTGATGGGGGTCTTTCCAGTTTACATAGAAGTCCTCCAGTTCATTATTAAAGGATGTTGTTTATCAAACCCATGTGTTCTGATAGTTTCCCATATTTTCTTTTAGTTAACTCTGAATTTTGCAATAAGAAGCTCATGATTTGAGTCACAATCAGGTGGCTATAGGTCTTGTTTTAACTGACTTTGTAGAGCTTTTCCATTTTTGGCTGCAAAGTATATAATCAATCGGATTTTGATATTGACCATCTGGTAATGTCCCTATGTAGGACATTATAGGCTGTTGAAAAAAAGTGTTTGCTATGATCAGAAAGTTTTCTTGACAAAACTCTATTAGTCTCTGCCTTAAATCATTTTGTATTCCAAGGACAACCTTGCCTGTTATTCCAATCATCATTTAGTTTTCTACTTTGGCATTCCAATTTCATATCATGAATGTGACTTTTTTTTGGTGTTATTTCTGGAAGATGTAAGTGTTCATAGAACTGGTTAGTCTTGCCTCTTTGGTCTTAGTGGTTGAGGCAGAGACTGGTATTGAATTGCTTGCCTTGGATTCAAACTGGTGTCATTCTGTCATTTTTGAGATTATAACATCCCAGGACTGCTTTTCTTACCCTTTTATTGACTATGAGGCCTATTCCATTCCTTCTAAGAGATTCTTATGCACAGTATGAATTAATTAACATATTTCCATTCATTTAAGTTCATTGACTACTAGGATATTCATGTTTAAGTTTTTCATCATCCATTTGACCACATCCAGCTTACCTTGGTTCATAGTTTTACATTTACTTCCCTTCTACATTTCAGGTTCCTGTGCAACATTGATATTTACAGGATTGGACTTCCCTTGCATCACCAGTCACATCCACAGCTGGACTTCCTTTCTGCTTTGGTCCAGTTACTTCATTCGTATTGGAACTACTTGTAGCTATCCCTGATCTTCCACAGTAGCATGTTGGACACCTTTCTACTGGTCTTTAATCATTTCAATACTGTGCAGGAAATTTTTATGGCAAAGATAATGGAGTGATTTGCCATTTCCTTCTCCAGGGGCCCACCATAGTAGAGTCAGAACACTCCACCATGCCTTATTTATCTTGGTTATATTTGTATGGCATCACTAATATTTTCATTGAGAAAAGAAAGAATAACCAGCAATGACCCAGGAATAGAGTGATGTTTGAGCTTTAGTCATTGATAATTTATGACCCCAGAGAACAGAAAAGATGCTGCAAGGGGAGAGCAGGACAAAGGTTTGAATTTTCAAGGGAACAGAGGCTGCAATTTCCAGGCCAGCGGGCTTGACTTGAATTTCTGGAAAATTCTAGAATGGATCGTTAGAAAGATGGTTGAAGAATGTCTAGCAAGGAATCAATGATTACAAAGACATTATATTGTGATGTCATAAAGAACAAGGCATGCCAACTTAACCTCAAATGTCTTCCTTTTTGGACAGAATTACTGAAGAAATTGATAAGGGGAATGCTAGAGTTTACCTCAATTTTGATAAAGATCTTGAAGTATTTCATATTGTTCTCATCAAACTAGATGAGGATTCATCAGACAGAGTTAGAACTTGTTGAATGGCCAGACTCCAGAGGTAGTTGTTTCTTAGGTAAAAGGAGCCAGAGTCAAGGCTTCTCTGTCTCCAATGACCAGCATACACATGTTGGCTAAGCAATACTTGTTGAGGGGGCAGCTGGGTGACTCCATGGATTGAGAGCTATGCCTAGAAATGGGAGGTCCCAGGTTCAAATCTGACCTCAGATACTTCCTAACTGTGTGACCTTGGGCAAGTCACTTAACCCTCATTGCTTGGAACCAATATACAGTATTGATTCTAAGACAGAAGGTAAGAGTTTAAAAAAAATAAATACTTGTTGAATTGAATTGAATTATGAGAGGAAAACCTTGAAAAACAAAAAGAAAAAAAGAAAGACATTGCCACCAGGTGGTGCCCAAAGCCATAGATTTATTGCACCAATAGCCAATGGTGGCCATCAATAGCAATCAAGGACATTCCTGGCTCTCCATCTTAGCCAAATTTCCTTCTCCTCAGTCAAGTGAGATCATTTTTTGTAAAAGCGCTTAGTGCAGTCCCTGGCACAGATTGGGTGCCTGATAAATATTTATTCCCTTCCCTTCCCTCCACTCACATTTGTTCCTTTTGTTTTCATTCTTTCATTAGCAGTAATTGAAGAAAGGACAAGAGATGATGGAGACACTATAGTGAAAATAAGCCAGCTTTAGGATTTCTCTGGAAGCCTGATTGAGAAGAAAATGAGTAGTGTCTAACCTGGGATTTCTCCCTCTTCCACTGGAGATCTCTGTAGCCAACCTTTGCCTTTCCAGTGGTCCTGCTTGGACTCCAGCCTTCCAGGAGGTTTCAGTAGTGTCAATCGATCAACAAGTATTAATTAAAAATTTATTAAGTGCTGGATACAAAGGCAAAAAACCAGCAAGCTTTGCATCACGCAGTTGACATTCGATCTGCTGAGAAAACATGGACCAGAAAAATAAAAAAAATATTAAAATAAAGTCCCAGAGAACATTCCCCAGAAAACTTATATCCCTCCTTTTCCTTGATACTGTCCTTACTCCAAGGAGTGTCCACAGGTAGAAGTTAGTGGCTTTGAGAGTCCCTGGCCCAAGAGACTTCCCTTTGGATTCCCAAGGCAATTGCGCTCTCCCTGATTCAGGACTTCCAGGCTGGAAGGAGAACTCAAAAATGACTTCTGATTTTTCTTTCAAGGGACAACGACCTACTTAGCCCCCCTCCAAACTCTTCAATATTTCCTCCTGCCTTTAGATAAAAGACGAACTCTGTTATTAGGCTTTTCAAGCCTTCCACCAATTGGCTCCGATCAAACTTCTTCTTATTCCCCTTATCACACCTCTATTCTAGACAAACTTGTCTTTCAATCTTCTATTTACGTGCCTTTGCACAGGCTGTGCCCCTATGCCTGAGACATTGTCCCAACTTATCTTTCTAACAATATTTAGGCACCAATTCCAGTAGAAAACATTCCTCAGTCTCCTAATTATAAGTGCTCTTTTGTTCCTCAAATTGCCTTTATAGTCATTCCTCTAAATGTACTCTGTTTGCCATTGACCCTAAAGAACAGAACTTCCTGGAAGGCAGGGACTTTTTCTGTTTATTTGTTTTCTTCTAATGTCCTTGAATTCACTATGTAAAAGCTCAGGTATACATATGTCTATTTATCAGGCAATGAGACTCTTACCCGCAACAGAATTATCTGAGAACAAGAAAGGAGGCCAAGTGGTTCATTCTCTACTTGAGAAAGGGTCAAAGGATATAGGAAGTTTTCAGAGAAAAAAATCCAAACTATTGAGAATCTATTAATAATAATAATAACAATAACAATGTTAGCTAGTATTTCTATAGACCTTCGTTCTGTGTAAAGGGAATCCCTTCCTCCCAGGGTCATGAACTTTCTGCTCATTCAAGCCAGCCCATTAGTGTTGCTGGAATTCTCCAAATAGAGGTCCCAGGTTAAGAGCCCGAGCATCATGACTCAGAACTAAGGGCTATGGGTCCAGGTCAGAGAGACTTTGATTGATTTATGAGATGTGATAGACCAGTGCACAGGGAAAGGTAGTAACATGGAGAAAGAGGACTATAAAAATGAGACCATAGAGGAAATCAGGTTCTTCTTGGGAGGTCTTTGGCTGGGGGTCTTTCTGCTATTTGGTGTTGGTGGCTTGGGTGGGAGATACTCTTGTGGGCTGGTAAGATTAGGGTGGTAGGCTAGGAAATATTTTTTCTATTTCCTTCCCACCTTATTTCTTTCTTAGACTATATTTATATTAAAATTAAATTGTTAAAAGCTACTATCATCCTTGTGACTTAAGGGTTAATTATTTTATAAATGACTACTACAATAATTTAATTGCCAAGCTGCACTTAAAAGAGGCTATTCCTCACTTTGGCCTGTCAGCACATATTGATTCAGAAAGGGGAACTCATTTTACTGATTCAGTTTTGTCTCAGATTTATTCTTGTTTGGGGTTCACTCCCAAATTCCATTTATCATATCATCCCCAGAGTTTAGGCCAAGTTGAGAAAATGAATAGAGATCTTAAGACTTTGATTGGAAAATTGTGCACTGAGACTCACTTAAAATGTCCTGAGGTTCTTCCTCTAGATCTTTTTTATCTTCAAAGCAGGTCCAGGGGAGATCTACACATCTCATCCTTTTGAGATGCTTTTTGGACATCCCCCTATAATGCTAAGCTACATAATTTCTACCTCTCTCATTTGATTTTTAAAATCCTTTTTTGAGCTCCTTTGGGAGCTATTGTTGGATTCCAGACCAACTCACATATTTCTTTGAGGCTTTGGATGCAGCAGTATTGACTTTATTGTCTTCTTCTCAGTTTGTGTTTTGGTCTTCTCTGTCACTAAAATTACTTTCTATGTCAAGTTCCTTTTTTTGTTGTTTGATTCCTGGCCCATGTAACAACAAATATTAAGGAACCTAGGTGGCTCAGTGGATAAAGTGGCAGGCCTGGAGTCAGGATAACCTACTTTCAAATCTGGTCTCACACATTTCCTAGCTGTGTGACCCTGGGCAAGTCATTTAATTCTATTTGCCTATTTGTCTAAGACAAAACATAAAGGTTAAAAAACATAAAGGTTAAAAAAAGTCAAGAAAAAGTCTAGAAAAATAATTGAATGCAAGATGGGTTTAATATAAGGACAATTCTCAACATGATTGTTTGTGTCAATATCAAAATTAACAAAAATCATGATTATATCAATAGATGCAAAATAAACCACTTAAAAATTCAACACTCATACCTATTAGGAGTCCTTTAAAGTATGGGTATAAATGAATTTTTCCTTAAAATAATAGGAATCATCTACCTAAAATCATTGACACTCACTTTTTTAACAGGGAAAAGCTTGAAGCCTTCTTGATAAAATCAGGAGAGAAACAAGCATGCCAATTATTACCAATGTTATTTCAAAATTGTATTAGAAATGCTAGTAATAAAAATAAGAAAAAATTAAAGGCATCAAAATGGACAAAGAGGTCAGAAAATCATCTCTATTTGCAAACAATGTGATGTTAGTTGGGGAAGATCCTAGAGAGTGAACTAAAAAGCTGGTTGAAACAATGAATAATTTTAGCAAAGTGGTAGGATATCAAATAAACCCACATAAATCATCATCAGTATTTCTATTTATCGCTTACAAAGACTTACAAGAAGAGCCAGTAACAGTAAGAGATACCCCATTCTAATACTAGCTTTATTTGTACAAAGCTTTTTAGTTGAATGAAATCAAACAGATCTATTTTACACCTCACGATGGCTTTCCATTTTGATCGTGTCTTAGTGAATGATGTAAGATATTGGTCTAAACCTTTACTTTATAATTGGCGCAGCAATTTCCCCCAAACTTGGGTTTATACTATTGCCAAATATGAGGTTACTATAACCTTTTAGTTCAGTTTGTTATATTTGTGTTCCATTCCACTGATCCACCTTTCTATTTTTAGCCAGTGCCAGACAGTTTTGATAATTACTGCCTTATAAAACAGTGTCAAATCTGGCACTGCTAGACCCCCCTCCTTGATCCACCCTCCTAAGTGTAGGGCAGTTGGTCTTTGAATGATCTAATCATATCAAAGGGGTCAAAAATGAGGGACTAAAATAACTATAAATTCAGCTCCTCTTTCCTAAGGTGCAAACAATTCCATTGATTGAATAGGATGACCCAGAGTCTGTCCATTTGAGTGAACCCAAGGAGAAGCATCTGAGATAGGATGAGTTGGGTTGAGGAAAGTCCCAAAGAAAGGATAACTCTTTTGATAACTGCTCCTCTGAATGTCTATCCACAGACATCAGAACACGACATAAATTATAATAAAAATTATGCACAATGATCATGTCTGATCCCCTAAGAAACAATCTGATCTGTTACTTCCTTTTACCCCCACATTGCAATAGAAAGCTTGGAATTGGAATCAAGTTCTTGGAGATCAAGGACGGCCTTTAGAATTAGTCTGTTTTGCTTCCTTTTGGCATTATTGTCATTTATATGATTGTCAGAATTTCATGTATTTTTTTATCTAGTCCTATGTGCATTAGTTAACAAAAAATGTCCATTTCCCAGAATTCCTCACAGTTTCTTATTTCTTACACAGCTCAGGTCCTCTGCACAGACCCACATTCCCCAAAAGACATTGTTGTGGAGGCTGGATGGGGGCCAACTGTTTGCACACAGGCACTCAAGCATTTCCCCAAGCTGACTTTTGATCTGGAAGGAACTTCTTTCCAAGGAAGGTCAATCTGAGAAGGCAGGCTGTAAGCCAAGATGAGAGATGGTTATGTGATTACATTGTGCTCCGTGATTCTCTTGCCAAGGCAAGCAGAGCATGTAAAGTGAATGTCCAGGGCCCTTGCTGATCAGGTCAGAGAGCAAGAAAAAAGAATGCGTTGGGACCAAAAGTGAGGAGCTGACTATAAATTGGAATGGGAAAGCCATGAGTGAATATTCACAGGCAGCCTGGGACAGGGAATAACAACAACAATAATAATAACAATAATAATAATTAACATGTCCATAATGCTTGAAGGTTTGCTAAAGAGTTTGCAAATGAGGATCTCCTACCTGAAGTTAGAGATCCTTTTAGTCTTTTGCTGTCCTTTTTTTTTTTGGCAATGGGGGTTAAGTGACTTGCCCAGGGTCACACAGCTGGGAGGTGTCTGAGGCCATATTTGAACCCAGGATCTCCCATCTCTGAGCCTGACTCTCAATTCACTGAGCTACCCATCTGCCCCCTTGCTGTTCCTCTAATATTCATAGATGACTATATTCTGTTAGAGTTTCACCACCTTTGTCCCCGAGCACTGATGCTGGGTTCCTTTGCTTGATAATACCTCTGCTTTGCTCAATGTCAGTGAGGACCTTAAATTTTACTTCCCTGATAAATGTTTTCATCCCCCTGGACTTCAATGGGAACCTAGAGAGGTGTTGTTGATTCTTCTGGCCACAGTGTTGGCCCTTGCTCACAAAAGTCACAGGACAAAACTAAAGCCAGTTAGTGATGGAACCATGTGTGAATGGTTGTGTTTATGATCAAAACATCTTGACTTCTTCCATTGTGATGGAGCTTCCCCATTTCCATCCAAGGAAGATTTTATTATTATTTTTAAAAGATAACACTGATTTGGAATTTAATTTCCTGGTGAATATCAGAAATATATTCCTCTCCTCTGCCACCCCTCTAGCTCACAGCTCCCCTTATGGTAATGAGTGAAGGATCCATGGATAGGTCCTGCTGCCAAACGCCAAACCAACAATGCAGAGAGAGAGAGTTATTCTGCAGATTTTCCTTATGCTCAAAGCACAGACTCATTTCTATGGGGGAAAAGTCATAAAGCTCAGTGCTTCAGCTTCATTATATAGGAGGTGAAATACATTAGCAGTATGGATACAAGGGAATATTACAGAAATCAGGTTGGGAAGATAAGATTATAGACATGAGAAAAAGAAAGATAAAAATGTGTGCAGCAGGAAGGCAGGGTAAAAAGGAGCTTGAAATTTCTGTTCTGAGACTGGCTATACAGTTGGTAGGACAGAGATAATGTCCTCTTCTCATCATAGTGGGGTAAGAAGTCTGGGCTAGAGCTTCTTTCCTATCACAGTCTTTCACTTTTCACAATAGCAGCCAGAGTCCTGAGCCCACCATTTTCCTTCCACACTTTAATATCTGATTCTGATATTAAAAGCTGATCTGATTCAGTATATTCTTTGCTTCCTGTGTCATTGCAAGGTAATGCTTTCTTCATGTGTGTTTTAAATTGTTCCATAATATCATTATTACTATCTTGTACTGTGAATGTTAAAAATTCTCAGACCCTACTTCAGAACACTTGGTTAAGCCATTCCCCATTTTAAACAATGAAAGGACTTAGTCAGGAAGGTGGGAACTCTAACATTACTCCACCCATACTTAAGCATACTTTAGGGAAGATAAAGTTGTAAACTCCTTACTGAACAATGAAAAGTACTTAACTTATACTTAAAGTAAAGCTAAAACCCTTAAGCTGGTTCTATTTTTAGATCTAATACAAAAAGGTGCTAAGTACCTATGAAGGTCAAATTAATCACTAATGGTTCAAGCAAGCTTAGCAAGAGGTGTGAAGTTTTAGTCTACCCAGAGAAGTTGAGAACTAAAGAAGATGTGAGTTAAGAATGGTCTGTCCTTTGGAAAAATGTCTACTGTGATTAGTAGATGTGAGAACTTAGGGGAGGTGACATAGGAGAAAATTCTCTTTAAAAGGAGCTCAAAAGAGGTCTCTGAAAAATTCAGCTTGCCAAAGCTGAATTGGAGAGAGGCAGCTTGCCAGAGCTGCCTTGAAGGGCTTGGTGGCTGAACTTAGTTCAGCTTGCTGAAGCTGAACTGGTGGGTCTTTCGGAACACTAGAATCTTGCTTGGGACAAATCTTGTGGTGAGTGGATAAAAGACTGACTGATCTCTCTCTTAAGGCTTAAAAGCCTAGGCAGGCCTATATCTTTTCTCATTGTTTCCTCTTACTCTCTCTCTTTCATTAATTCCTCATTTGTATTAATTAAAATCTCCATAAAAACCCAGCTGACAGGTATATTTCATATTTGGGAATTTTTCCCTAGCGACCACTATATTTTTGATTTGAAACCATATTTACGCGGTCAGAGTTTAGCCAACGACTCTTTTAAATGTAACAGTACTTCATTCTCATTTTCCTTTGTCCCATAGATCCTATTCTTGATCTCTATAACATCCCTTTGAATCTTCTCCTCCTCCTCCTCTAGTTGTTCTGTGGTTTTGAGTTTTGTTTTATCATCCCCAAAGTTTATTTCTGACTCTCCATTTTGTGTCTCTTTCCTACAACCATTTCTGCATGTCTTGCCTTTTCCCTTTTGTTTTAATGCTTTTTCCTAGCTTCTTAAGTTGGCATTTCTACCAAATCCTGAAACTACCTGGGAAAATTTTGGCCTAGCTCCTTGTGCAATTAGAGTTTGCATTGAGTCCAAGTCAGGGGTTTGGCTATGAACTCCATTTTTGCAATTGTGATCACAACACTGGTTTTGGCTGTTGTGTGTTGTGTTATTCCTGTTATTCCTGTAGTTGTTGTTATTATATGTTCTTCTGTTGTTTTTCTGGTCAATCTGAGCTTTCAGATTGGAGAATCTTACAATGTGGTCAATCTTGCCACATAGGAAGAAGCATCTTTTGACATTAGTTTGTTGCCTATTTTCTTAGTATTGCACTCTTGGTTTGTATGCCTTTAGGGTTGCCAAAATTTTCACTTCCTCAATTTTTTTCTGTTTAATTGTTGAATTTGCTTCTTTCAATTGTTGTTTTAAGTCTTAGGTCATCTTTCTCTTTGTGCTATTCCTGGTTAGCATTAAAAAGATATGTGGCAGATTCCTTAAGGTCCTCTAGACTCAGTGATTCAAACTTGGGACAAAACTGTTTGAAGTAGTTCTTTATTGGTGGTGTGTGTCCCTTTGTGAATTGCCTATGGATGTGTTGTAGGACTTGCTTACTTTGCTCTGAGAACTCTAGGATTATCTCTACAGCTTCTATGAGGCAGTCTAGATAGAGAGATGGATGTTCAGTCAATTCCTGCTTCATCCTCTCAAATTTACCCCATGAATCAGGCCTTTTAGTGAATGATCTCATACTTTCTATGAGATCTTCATGAGCTTTTTGCAGGTTACTGAGATTTTGATTATGGGAAAGTTCAAGGTCTTGGTATTCTTGGGGCCAAGACATAAGGTCTGGATTCTTGCGAGTATGTTGAATAAATTGTTGCTTCTCAGCTGGAGTAAAAAATCCCCCCAGAAGAAGCTCAACATCCGCAAAAGTGATGTCATAGCCAAACTCCTGACTAAGGGCAATAAATAATTTTGTGAAAAAGACACATACTGTAACACCAAGCCCAAGTAGCATAATATCTGAAATTCCAAGCAATGCAAAGTGGTTCACCATCATTGATCTGTGCAATGTTTATTTTACCATTCCAGTGAACAAGGAGAGCCAGAAGATTTTTGCTTTAAGTCACATGGGACCATTTATCCCAGGCTTTCTCTGAGTCAGCAAGTCTGTTCTGTCAAATGCTACAAAGGGACATAGAAATCATAAAATTCAAGTGCAGTAAACTAGTTCACTATGTTGATGATATACTTCTTATTTCCCCTATGGCAAGAGTTTGTCAGCAAGATTCAAAGATTCAACTCCAAGAATTATACAAGAGAGGGCTTAAAGTGTCTAAACTAAGCTATAATGGGTAATGCCAAGGGTAGAATACCTAGGGTTCATCCTGGAGAATGGCACAAGAAAAGGATAGCTGACACACAGAACTTGACTGTGCCAAAATCAAAGAAACAGCTAAGAGCATTCCTTGGAGTGACAGAATTCTGCAGACAATGGATCCCTGGTTATAGTCAAATTTCTAAATGCCTCACTGACTTAACCAAAAATGAAGTCTCTGAACCCTTAAGACTCACTAAAGAACATCTAAATGCATTAACACAATTCAAGCAAGCTATAATAATAGCACCTGCCCTAGGAATCCCTGATTACAGCAAAGAATTCCACCTGCTTGTCTATGAAGCCAAAGGGATAGCTTCTAGGGTCTTGGTGCAGACTGTGGGACAAAATTTCAGACCTGTAGCATATTACAGCTCACAGTTAGACACTGTAGCCAGAGGCATGATACATTGCCTCTGAGCTGTAGCAACTGTAGCCTTGATGGTCCAAAGATCAACTGACTTGGTATTAGGATGCAAACTAAATGTTTACTCAGCACATCAAATTGAGAACATATTGAAGAAGAGCAACCTGCAAGCTTTTGAATCACCTAGGTTGTCTCAGTATGAGATTGTCTTGCTTAGCAATAAAACATCGACATAAAACATTGTTCAGCCCTTAGCTCAGGAACTTTAGTTCCAGATTTGCCCATGGAGGGAGAATCATTGCACAACTGCCAGGACACAATAGATCTTGTGCAGAGAACCAGAGAGGACTTGAAAGATACCCCCTTGTCCAATCCAGATTTGGAGGTTTTTACTGATGGTTCTTCATTCATGGAGGGTGGTAAAAGGTTCACAGGGGCTTCAGTAGTGACACAATCATACACATTATGATATGCATCTTTACCAAGTCACATTAGCACCCAAGGTACAGAGTTAAAAGCCTTAACGATGGTATTCCAATTTGGCAAAGTCAAAAGAATCAATGTCCATACCAATTCAAAGTATGATTTTAACATTATCCATGCAACAGGACAGATTTGGAAACACAGAGGATTTGTAACATCAGCCAGGAAGGAGATAGCCTATGGCAATTTCATATTGCAATTTCTTGAGGCTATACAACTGACCAAGGAAGTAGCAGTGATTCATTGCTATAGTCACATGTTTGGGAAGGATAGAATATCCTTAGGGAACCATAGAGCTGATGTGACAGCAAAATATGCAGCAAAGTTTGGGCCAGTACATTTTCTGAATTTCTCACTAGTTGAAGAGGACAATCTAACTCAAGCCTACAATGAATGGAAAATCAAATCATGGAAAGAAAATCTTGGTGCAAAGCAAATTAGAGGCATATGGTTCTCAGAGCTAGGAAAATCCATCCTACCTAGATCATTATTCTTTCACATCTGTAACTCCATACAAGCAAAGGGACATTATAGCACCCAAACCATGATTGACTCTGTCTGCTGTTTTTGGACAGCTCCCAGGATTTCTATATATGCTATAAGAGTGTGCCAGAAATGCAAACTTTGCAAGCAGTTCAATCAGGGAACATTCAGAAGCAAGGGGCTAGGAGGTCAACCCTTGGCTTATACTCCCATCTGAATGCTTGCAAATTGACTACATCAGTATGCCAAGAGGCAAAGGGTTTAGAAATGCCCTTCTCATAATAGACAGATTGACAAGGTGACCAGAAGTTTTCTCTGCCAAAAAGAATTATGCTGCCTTTGTGTTAAGACCTTATTGAAAGAAATCATTCCCAGATTTGATATCCCCAACAGGATTGACTTGAACAGAGGGACTCATTTCACTAACCACATTTTACAGGAAGTATACAAAAATCTAGGGATAGAAGGGAATTTCCACACTGTATATCGCCCAGTTAGTGCTGGCCAAGTTGAACGGTTAAACAGAGAAGGAAAAACACTAGTAGGAAAACTCTGTACAGAAACTTGCCTCAAATGGACAGAGTTCTTGCCATTAGTGTTATTTAATTTAAGAATTAAATCGAGTGGAGATTTGCACATCTCTCCATATGAAATGCTCTCCCTTGCCAAATTGCCTGGCCATAAAGCATTTCATATGGAGAGACAGAGATTACAAGAATTGCACAGCATGGGCTTGATCCAACAAAGAGTACCTTTGGACTACGCATTGCATGATATTGCACCAGGTGACATTGTCTACATCAAAAACTTCAACAGGAAGTCAGTGACAGACCAAAAATGGAGTGGATTACATGAAGTTCTAGCCACTACGCCATCTTCAGTAAAAAATTTGGGGAAAGATTCATGGTTTCATGTTTCCAAAGCCATGACTTCTAGAGAACACCAAGGAGGAAGCCGCAAAAGGAATGGAACAGAAAGTGATGATGACTAAATACAATAACTGCTACACAAACACATATTTTGTGCAAACTTAATTAAAGCACACAGAAAGATTCCAGTGCAGGAGAGGAGAGCGAGAAAGGAGAGATTTCAGCAGTCAAGAAGTTAGACGGCAGACAAAATGTTAGACAACCACAGAAGAAGAATGGAAGAGAACTCAAAAGAAGGAGGAAGAAGTGACCTATGATCCAAAAGGACTTTGCAAGCTGATATGGACAGCTAAAACTTTGATCTATACATATACAAGTATGAAGAGATAGCAAAAGAAGGACAATAAGTAAAGTGGTGAGGTGAAAACACAAAGCACAATTAACTTCACACTTAAGGGAAATGCATCCAACAGAGTACATGACATTCAAGAAAGACGCTGAACTCTTCAGTTAACATGCAGACAAATGGACAACACTGCAACTCAGAGGTGAGTGTATGTATCCAACACAACATAGATAGAACACAAACCCAACACAGACTGATCTATAAGGCTCTGGTGTAGACAAACGTGTGTCCAAAGTTGCAAAATGCAAATATGTATATATGTAAAGATTAAGTCCCATAAGATCTTAGTCAAATAAAAAGATCAGCAGATTTTTCTATTTGACTAACACCAAAGCAAGGGTTATGTGTATAAATTGTAAATATATATGTAAATGTTGTAAAAAGTATAAATACATGTACCACAGTTAAACAGTAACTATAGGGTTAGAGATAGGGAATTAAATATATATAAAATATGAGAGTATATTATATATAATAATATATAAATAATAAAAATATATACATATATAATAAATATATAATGCAACCTAATCAGCATAGTCACAGAAATAGAGAAAGCATAGAACAGGGACTTGGGGAATTTTGCAAGGAGCAGCTCTCATAGGGAAAGTGTAAGCATAGATAGATTATTATATTTAAGTAAGACAATTAAATGTATTAGTTAGTAGATAATAACAGAATAAACTTTAGTGATAAGATAAGACTGTGTTAACAAATAGATAGTTAATACTGTTTAAACAACACAGAAATAAGAACATTGTTACATTGGTTACATTATATGATCAAGCATTGTTACAGCAACCATTGTATTGAAAACCCTCCCACATTCCTTACAGCGATTTAGTGCATTATTTAGCAATAGAATAGAATGGGTAAGTTAAGGATTTATTATTTAAGGGGTGGAAACGTTAGTTAGGTTTAGAACTTAGTCATTTCCCATAAGTTTATCCCAGTGTGACTTTTGGAAAGTCGCACAAAACGAAAAGAGGGAATTGTAAGAGCAGCATGCAAAGGTAAGGATGGAATATTGGAAGAAGTCATGATTGCCGGGCAAAGACCGTTGGAAGCAGAGGATCATGGGAGAGAAGAACAGATCTGGGAGAGCTCCAAGAGGAACTCTGGGCTTTTTGAGCTTGAATCTCAAGGTGGGAAGAAGAAGCTTTCTTTGCTGGAGATTTGTCTAGAACCAGCTGAAGGGTTTCCAAGGGACTAGCCCTGGGACTTCTTCAGAAGAGCGTTTCTACGTCCTCGTGTCTCTGATAACATTTATCAAGTGTCAGATCTCTCCGCACCTATGAGGGTCTTGGACTCTCGGTCAGCGAGCTCGACCCTCTCTCAGCCTGTTGCAGCTGCTCCAGTCATTCCTTGCCTCGTCTAGTATTTCATTTAGGGTGCAATATAGCGGGAAGGGGAGGTGAAAGTTTGGCCTTGCTTCGCAGAGGTCATGGGAACCAGGGACCCGCTCCCCTCAGTCCAGCTCCGCACTTCCCTAATATCCAGGATCTGTTAAACGATCCAACCGCAGTCAGATATTACCGAAGAGCTTTATTCAAAGGAGCTTGGAGGGAACTATTCTCGGAGGTGCTGTCCAGCCAGCTCTGGTGCTGGTGAGTCAGCGGACTGGGGGTGGTTTGTCTTCCTGGCCGGTTAGTGCACGGGGATGTGGGGGTCGCCCTTCCACCATCTGATCGGGGAGACTTCCCTTCAACTGCCATCATCTGCTTACCACCGGGGAACCACCCCTTGTATCACGAGCCGGGAAGAGCGAGGGAGTGAGCGCGGTGGGAGTCACCCCACCTGGACCTTTTCATTGCCTCACCTGCTCACGCATAGTAGCCTCCTCTAGATCTATGAACACCAACCCGGAATAATCGGTACACTTGACATGGATGTGGATCTATTGTTTAACAGAACTCTCTCATTATAAAAGTTGCCTCTTTGTCATAATAAACAGAGATCATGGGGGCAGCTGGGTAGCTCAGTGGGTGGAGAGTGAGACCTAGAGATGGGAGGTCCTGGGTTCCAATTTGACCTCAGACACTTCCCAACTGTGTGACCTAGGACAAGTCACTTAACCCCCATTGCCTAGCCCTGACTGCTCTTCTGCCTTGGAACCAATACACAGTATTGATTCCAAGATGGAAGGTCAGGGTTTAAAAAATAAAAAATAAACAGAGATCTCATGCATTGCCCGGTCTGGCCCTGCTTTGTTTATCTCTCTATTCTCTCTTTCTATCTCTCTCTACTTTTCTCTCAATTTTGGAACCATCACTCAACACCTGGCACCTGACAGAGTTATTGTGAGGATCCGATGGAATCCTATTTGTATAGCTCAATCTAGATGTGTTGTTCAGTCCTTTCTGTTATGTCTGCCTCTTCTGGACCCTTTTTGGAGTTTTCCTGGCAAAAATATGAGTCATTTGCCATTTCCTTCTCTTGTCTTATTTAACAATAGCAGAATCTGAGGCAAACAAGGTTAAGTGACTTGTCCAGGGTCACATAGCTAGTAAATGTCTGAGGCCAGATTTGAATTCAGTAAGAGTAGTCCTCCCAATTCCAGGCCCAGCACTCTATCCACTAATGCTAGCTGGATGAAGCAGGTGCTTAGTCAATATTTTGTCACTTCCCCTTTCTACCACTCACCCGGGCCTATCTACTAGTTCTTCAGAACCAGCCACCTGATATATTATGTATAGAACAAAGAGCTTAAGTGTCACTCAGGACTTCTTGTTTGGTACTTCATATATTGGGGTGTCTTGTACCTCTGAGATGGATCAGCTGGCCATTCTTGGTGCCTAGCACAAGCTCTATAGCATAGCCTTCAAAATATAAAATCATTGTTAAAAAGGAAAGAGTCTTGCAGCTAGGATCAGGACATCTGGTTAGATATTGTACCTGACACTGTCTGTGATGCCAGTTAACTCCATGGGACTCAGTTTCCTCCTGTGTAAAATGGGGCATTTGGACCCAATGGCCTCCAAAGTTTCTTTTGGATACAAAACTCTGGCCCTACAAGCTCTACTTAATATTTTTATGGAAGAACCCTTCACTTAGTAGGAGCTAAATAATCAGTTTTTATTTCAGTTGACAAAATATTTGGTGGAATTGAAACATAAATTGAGCCCAGTCATTACAGCATTTCTACCGGTGGGCGCTGGCAAGTCATAGGCAAAAAGAATGAATGATCAGAAGGTTACTAGAGGTGTGGCTGGGTCAAGAGATGACATTACTCCTCTGCCTTGAGGTCAAATCCATCAGATTTCCCATGATTTAGGTTTAGAAGAAAAATGATGTTGCCTCTGAGTTACCTCATGTTGGCTGCGTCCAGCTGGGGCTGCTTTTGCCCAGTCACTCCCCATTTATTGCAGGTTTTGCTTCTTGCTTGGTTTTCTACATCAGGAGTCATACTTTGCTATGCACCCCTCAGTAAGTCTCTGTGAGGCTTCTTCAATATCTCCATTTTTTCTTTGAGATCCATCTTTCTCTGAAATTAATCCTGTGCTGGGGTTTCCTGGAATGGAGCACCAGCCAGGTCTGGGCCCTGGCAGTAGTCATATTTAATGTGTGCTTAAGCCTAGGGGCATCTGTTTCTTGGAGTTCTGGCCTATAGCACCCAAGACTGCAGCAACTTCAGCTGGTCTTCTTCGCCTTCCTCGTGACCTCTTAGGAAGTGCTCTGTGGGCTCTTGTTCGTTCTCTGGGTGGCCTGGAGATGGAGGATGAAGAATCTCAAACTTCTTTTAATAGGGAAGCTCATTTCAGGATGTTTCAGGTCTCCTAAAAGGGTGGGAATGTTTCTTGTCAGGGACTTGGGTGCCAAGAAGGAATTAAAACCCATACATGGATGAGATAGACTTGAAGTCAGATACCTTCATCAAATTATCTCTTGGTGACAAAAAGTAGAAAATGAAATGAAAGTTATTTGTGACAGACTTTCCCCCAAGTATTGTGAATTTTAGATTGACTCCACCCTGCTTAGTCTTTAGAATTTTAGCAACCAGGAATGTAGACACCCCCACTTAAGGATTAAGTGTGGGGGAGGAAGGCCTATGACCAACAATGTGCTAGCAAGTGACAAATCAGAAATGACTGACTGACCCCCCTGGGCTGTCCTAAGCCAAACTTAAGCTATCACTGGTACATGTGAGATGCAGGAAGTGATGTAAACAACTGCCTATATATTTCATGTCACTTCCTGTGATTGCTCTCTCAGCGGTGTTGGGAGCCCTGGGCAGAATTTTGGCGTGCTTGTGGTGTTTGGCTCTGTAGTGTGGTTAAGTGAGGCATCTTCTCTGAGTGACCTTGGTGAGTGGTAAGGCTGATTCCTCCTTTCCCTGACCTCCTGAAAAGCACTATCTTCCTAGATGGCCCCTCATCTCCGAGGAGGCCTCGTGGCTGGAAGCCAAGCTAAATTTAATCCTCTGAGAAGGCCCCTTGGCTGAGGCCTCTGAACTCCCTTTGACTTACTCCAGTCTGGAGAAAATCTCCTATCCTTACCCTCTTCTCCTTCTTCTTAATTTCTTCCTTCTATTGTAATTAAACCATCCATAAAAATCCCAAACTGACTTGAGTATTTTATTGGGATTGAATTTAAATCCCTGGCAACCACTGTAAAGATTAAATTTTTGGGAAACTGAGGCAGGTAGAAATTAGTCCTCTCTGCAAGGAGTATTATTTTTATGAGGTTTATTAAAGGTTAAGGATTTAAAGAAATACAGAATAAGAAAGCATGTGTCTAGGTCCAGGGGCCTAGACAACCTCACCTACATTACGAAAAGAGGCGTGTCTGCTTGCAACTGGAAACAGGAAAGAAGAAGAGAGCCTGCCATGGGCGGAGACCCTCTAAATAATGATTTTGCTCTTGGTCCAGGTGAGAATTCAGTGAGATTACAAAGCATTCTGGGGAAGTAGAGCAAGGGCTTCTGGGGATTGAAGTCCTGGATTCAAGTCTATTTTTACACCACTAATATAATATATTCAGTCAACAACCCTAATTTTATCCTTAACAGTCCCAAAAAGAATCTCCCAAGATCCAAGAGATGAGATTGAAAAACCATTGAGTTTTGAGGGGAAAACTCTTCTTTGAAAAAGCCAGACAATTGCTTCTTGGTGAATACTTACTAAAAAAGTACAAAAGAAAATAAACATGTCTTGCTACTACAAATAAAGACATTGAGTGTGTGTGTGTGTGTGTGTGTGTGTGCGCGCGTGCGCGCGTTTGTGTGTAAAAGGATAAAGGGCTTTCTTGAGTAATTGCTCCCATTTCACTAAAAAGAAGTGATAAAATGTTGGTCCCTCATCCCTTAACAGAGTGAGAAAGAGTCTTCATTTAACCAAATCAATCCAGGGATTCTGACCTAGTGTGGAAAGGTTTTGATCAATTTAGCAGTCTCTGATAAGCTTCTTGATGAAATGGAAAGAGACAGGGCACAGGAAGAGTGTTTAGACTGGCTAAGGAAACTAAGTCCTGACCTTGGGGGGCTCATCCAGAAAATATCAGGCTCGGTGGAGAGAGATTCATGATTCATTGAATGGCAAACAAAGAGAGAATAATCCAGCGAAATCTCAGGTGAGGGAAGGGCACTGTAACCTTGGTCTGTCTCTGATTCTTTCTCCCACCTGGCCTCCTAAGCCACTACCCTGAGGAGAGTCTTTCTAACTTCAGAAATCTCATTTTCCCATCAGCATCCTCACAGCTATAGAATATGTAACAACCAGGAAGCCTACAGAGAGCATAATAACACAAAGACTCCCATGGCCCTGAGAGCTGGGAGAGGGCAACAAGTCCATGATGTCCAGACAAAATCAGGTTGACTTATTGCAACTTCAAAAGACATTTAATGGTTCATTGTGTAATTAGGTGACCTAGGAACATACTCAATGAACACATGACATGAGTAAGACAAGACAAGGGCTGAATCTATATGAATGAAAAAATATTTATTATTTATAACAGCAAGTCATAACCATTTTCTTTTTCTTTTTTTCAATTAAAATTACTTTACTATTTTAAGTCTTTAATTTTTATGTTAATATTCCTCTAATTACATATAATTTTTTTGACATTTAATTTAATTTATTATTATTATTTTTAAATTTCAACCCTTACCTTCCATCTTGGAGTCAATACTGTGTATTGGTTCCAAGACAGAAGAGTGGTAAGGGCTAGGCAATGGGGGTCAAGTGACTTGTCCAGGGTCACACAGCTGGGAAGTGTCTGAGGCCAGTTTTGAACCTGGGACCTCCTGTCTCTGGACCTGGCTCTCAATCCACTGAGCCACCCAGCTGCCCCCTTGACATTTAATTTTTTTAAAAATCTTAAGCCAAATTCTTTCCCTTACTCCCCTTTTCCCCCTTCTCCAAGATGACAAAGAATCTGATATAGATTTTATATGAGCAATAATGTAAAATACTTTTCCATATTAGTAATTTTGTGGAAGAGAACATGATCAGAAAACTGCCCCCCAAATGAAGAAAGTGCAATATAGTGTGTTTATGTCTGCATTCAGACTCCATCCGTTTTTTCTCTGGAGGTAGATGGCATTTTTCATCATGAGTCCTTGGGGATTGTCTTGAATCATTTTGTTGCTGAGGACTGCTCAGTCATTCCTTGTGGATCATACAATATTGCTGATACTCTGTACAACATTCTCCTGGTTCTCCCTTTTTTATTTCTTCTTTTAACCAAGAAGTGAATACTTATTTACCTTTCGTAAAGATACTGGAAACAATGTTTTTGTTGTTTTATATCTTGTTATTGTACTGGTTAGAAAAAGATATATTTGTATATATATGTATTTGTTATTTTTATATATGAAATGTTTATTTTTGACTAGAGTTATTGTAACAGAGTCTGTGATATATCTTTTAAATTTGAATTGAATAAACTTAAGATAACTGATACAAAAAAGCAATGTGCCTAAGAAACAGGTCAGGAAAAGATGAGTTAAGAATCCCTGGAATCAAAAAATAAACGTTGGAGGGGATGCTGGAAAACCGGAGCACTACTACATTGTTGGTAGGGTTGTGATCAGATCTAATCATTCTGGAGAGCAATTTGGAGCTATGCTCAAAAGACTGTAAAACTGGATATGCTTTTATTGATCAATACTATTATTGGGTCTGTATTACAAAGAGATTCAAAAAATGGAAGAAGGATCTGTATGTAAAAATATTTATTGCTATTCTTTTCATGGTGGCAAAGAATTGGAAATTAGGACGTTGTCCATCATTTGGGGAATGGTTGAACAAGTAGTGGTATATGATTGTGATGAATGGCTATTGAGCCATAAGAAATGACAAGCAGGAGGATTTCTGAAAAATCAGGAAAAGCTTACATGAACTGATACAAAGTGAACTGAGCAGAACCAGAAGAACATTTGTACACATTGACAACAATCTTTTTTTTTTTTAAACAACCCTTACCTTCTTGTCTTGGAGTTAATACTGAGTATTGGCTCCAAGGCAGAAGAGTGTCGAGGAATAGGCAATGGGGGTTAAGTGACTTGTCCAGGGTCACACAGTTGGGAAGTGTCTTAGGCCAGATTTGAACCTAGGACCTCCCGTCTCTAGGCCTGGCTCTCAATCCACTGAGCCACCCAGCTGCCCCCTCAAGTTGCCTTTATAATGCTTCTTCATAAAATAACAATTGAGCCAATTTTCACATGAAAGTATTTTCTCCTCCTCTTATTGCTGTCTTCTCCATAGTTTATTTCACCAATCTTTATAGGTCAAAGTAAACTTATATATACATATATATGTACACACATACACACACACACACACACACACACACACACACACACACACACACACACACATATATATATACTCTTCCCTAACTCCTTAAGGAGAAGCATCTCATAGTAAGACAAGTGTGACCATTACTACTTGCTCTTCTATAAAAGAGACAGGTACAGTTTCTACAGTCTGTAGAAGAGACTTCTGAAATGGCCTCCCATGAACAGATTATCCATACAAATTCCTGGAGGACTTCCTCTCTGGCAGAATCTTAGATGGATATTCCACGTATGCTGCGGGCTACCCACAGGATGTCTCCCACTTAAAATTACATAAAATTTCTAGTGACACTCTTTCATCTGTGTCCACCATGAATTACTTAGCTACTCTCTGGAGGACTTCCCAAGTATATAGAGAACTGAGTCAAACTGATATGAATTCAAGTCACTCCCTAATTGATAAATGGTCAAAGGTCCTAATAGGAGGTTTTTATTTCTTTAAATTTTGATTTTTAAAAAAAATTAATTTCTTTGATTTCTTTAAAACTTCCTATTATTATCTTTGGCCATTTATCAATCAGGAAATAACTTGCATTCATATCAATTTGACTCAGTTCTCTATATATTTGAGAAATCAGACCTTTTCCTGAAATACTCATTGTAAATCTCCCCTCTCCCCAGTTTTCTGTTTTCCTTCTATCTTAATTGCATTTGTTTCCCATATGCAAACACAATCTTTTTAATTCAACGTAATCAAAATGATGTATTTTATATTTCCTAATTTATCTCCTACTTTATATCTCCTAAAATATCTCCTATTTTATATTTCCTAATTCTCTTCCTCTTTAAATAATCATCAATTCTTCCTTTATACATATACTTTACTGGTAAACTATTCCATGCTCCCCTAATTTGTTTATAGTATCACCCGTCATGTCTATGTCATGTAATCTTGTTGACTGGGAGAAACGACTTTTAAAATTTGTTTTAAAAAAATTTGGGCTCCAAATTCTCTCCCTTCTTCTGCCCCCCTTAACAATTTGATAAAGGTTACACACAAGCAGTCAAGCAAAACATTTCCATATTAATCACGTGAAAGAAAACAGACCAAAACTCCCCTCCCCCAAATGGCACTTAAATAAATAGTATGCTTCCATCTGCATTCAGACTCCATTAGTTCTTTCTTTGGAGAATTGTCTTGGATCTTTGCATTGCTGAGAATAGCTAAGACAACCACAGTTCATTATTGCTATATTATTTCTGTTACTGTGTACAGTATTCTCTTGGTTCTCCTCACTTCACTTTGCATCAGTTCATGGAAGACCTTTCAGATTTTTCTGAAAGCTTCCTGCTCATCATTTCTTGTAGTAAAATAGTATTCTGTTACATTCATATACCATAACCTGTACAGCTATTCACCAATTAATAGACATAGCCTCAATGTCTAATTCTCTGCCACTACAAAAAGGGAGGTCATCATATTTTTTTGTACAAAAAGGCTTTTTGTTCTTTAAAAATATCTCTTTGCGACACGATTCTAGTAGTGGTTTTGCTCTATCAAAGGGTCTTCACAGTTTTAGAGCTCTTTGGGAGTTCCAAATTGCTCTCCAGAATGACTGGACCAGTTCAAAACTCTTCCAACAGTGCTTTAGTGACTCAGGTTTCCCACATCCCCTTCAACTACTGTCATTTTCCTTTTCTGTTATATTAGCCAATGTGATAAGTCTGAGATTGTACTTCAGAGTTATTTTCATTTTCATTTCTCTAATCAATATTGAGTTGGAATATTTTTTTCATTTAACTATTATAAGAGAGGAACTGGACTTAATCTGCCAGAAAAACAGAGAGAGGCAGATCTGGCAAGCTGGAGAATTCTGCAGGAACAGGGGAAGGATAGGAAGGAGAGAGAATTCTGGGGAAAGGAGAGGAAGTGAACTGAACTGGACAGTTGGAAAGATTCTTCTCTTCCCCAGAAGCTTCCAGGACTTATCGCCTCCTGTGAAAACTTGCCCCAATACCCCCAAAGAAGACAAACAGGTGAACAGGACTGGAAGTTGTTCACCAGAAGAAAGATTTCCTCCAGATCCCCTAAAATCCTGGACTGACTACAACTGCCGAGGCAGTTACAGCCAGGACTTCTTCTAACTGACCCCAAGGGGAGTCAAATCAACAAAACCTGATCTGCCAGACTTTTGGAAGAAGGGCTTTCAGCTAATTTAGGGACTCCCTGCTCCCTCTTCCCTTCCGCTCCATTCCTAAATTTATCTGCCCTATCCCTTATCTTGTTCCCTTAGAATAAACAGTATAATAAGACCAAGTGACTGACTCCATTATATCTAGAGAGAAACTTGAAGTTGGGGGGAAGGAAGTGATATCTCTCTCCCCAGGCAGAAGGAAGCTAACAGTATCAAGCTTGTTTAATCAAGGTCTCTGAGGGAACAGAAGTTAAGGTCTGGGAAGGCAATCAGAGTGGGGTTGTCAGGGAGAGCCATGTGAAATTGGATTAGGCTCTCCCCAGATTGTAACAATGAAGGCATTTAGCTCTTCCCTGACTGTGAAGTTTAAATTGTTATCCCCTGTCTATTTTTAGATTTTAATCCCCATAAGTGTAAACACATTACTTAAAAGTTAAGTATGGAGATCTACCCATTTTGGATTTAACCAAAAAAAGATATGAACATCTATCTCACACACTGAGTGGGAGGTCTGTGATCCAAGTGTAAAGAGTGGGTTATGAATCAGAATCAACTGACTGCCTTCTGGGCAGTCTTAAAGTGGAGCATTGGTTGTGATTGGTAGATGTAAAGATTAAGGGAAGTGGCACAAGAAAAAAGATCTTTAAAAGAAAGAGACAAGGGCCTGAACTCAGTTCTTCTGAAAGTTCAACTTGGACTTCCACTTCTGCTGGAGTTCTACTGGCAGTTCTACTGGAGGGGAGAATAATTCTTCATTCAGAAGAGTGTTGACTAGATCTGTTTTTCCTGGTGACCCCCTTTCCTTGGCTTTCTGGTGAGTGCAAGGCTGACTCCCTTTCCTTTGGCCTTTCTGGAGGCACCAAAAAGGTTGACTCCTTTCCCTTGGCAGGGACCTCTGAACTACCGCCTGGCTCAAGAGGAGGCCAGAGCAGCTATCTCTCTCTTTTTCTTCTCTTTCTCTCTTCCTTAATATCTTCCCTCTTAATTGTAAAATAAACTACCATAAAATCCATTCCGACATTAGTAATTCATTTGGGATTTAGTAATTAAATCCCTGGCAACCAACTAAAATATTATTCAGTCCAACCATAAATTTAACAACTGAGAGGAAGACAAGCCATCCTATCTCTCTCTACTTGACTCAATTCCATCTTTACCTCACTCTGGTCCTGACCCAGCAGGGAGGGAAGACTCCATTCTCTCCCTGCCCTCATATTGTAGTTATATTATACTATTGATACCTTGGATTTCTTCTTCTGAAAACTGCCTGTTTATACCCATTGGCAATTTATCAATTGAAGAATTTGAGTAAGTTTTCTATGTATTTGCAAAATGAGGTCTTTATCAGAAAAACTTATAAACTGCTCCACCCCACAGTTTTCCTTTCTAATTTTGGTTTCATTGGTTCTATTTGTGCAAACTCTTTAAATTTAATATTATTAAAACTATTTATTTTGCATCTTATAATGCTCTCTAACTCTTGTCTGGTCATCAATTCTTCCCTTACACGTAGATCTGACAGGTAAACTATTCCATTCTTCCTTAATTTGCTCATGATATCATTTATATCTAAATCAGGTATGTATTTTGACCTCTTGTTATATGGTGTGACAAGTTGGTCTGTACCTAGTTTCTGCCAAGTTCTTTACAGTTTTTCAAGCAATTTTTGTCAAATAGTGAGTTCTTATACCCCAAACTGCAATGTTTACATTTATCAATCACGAGATTAGTGTAATCATTTGTTAAGCATTAAGTTACTATGTATTCTAAGGCAGAAGAGCTTAGAAAGAACTTCTAAGAACTCAGAAGAGTAGCCAATGAAGATTAAATGACTTGCCCAGAGCCACACAGCTAGGAAATAACTGAAGCCACATTTGAACCTAGGGCCTCCTATCTCTAAGGCCTTGCTTTCAATTCACTGAGCCACCTAGCTGTTTCTGATGAATCCCACTTTGTAATATAGTTTGGGATTTGGTATTGGGAGGCCACCTTCCTTCACTTTTTTTTCATTAATTCTCTTGATATTCTTAAGCATTTATTATTCCAGATTAATTTTATTATTTTTTCTTGCTTTATAAAAGTGATTTTTTTTGTTTTATTTGTATGATCCTGAAGAAGTAAATTTATTAAGGTAGGATTTGTATTTTTACTATATTGACTCATTTTTTCCATGAGAAATTCACATTTTCCAGTTAAGATGTGACTATCTATATGAAAAGTTTTTCAAATTGTATTGGCAGGTAGACTTCCCAAAAACCTTACTTATAGTAATTTAAAATTGAATTTTTTTTATCTCTTTCTATAGGACTTTGTTGTCAATATGTAGGAATACTGATGATTTGTGTGGATTTATTTTATATCCTGCAACTTTGCTGAAGTTGTTCATTATTTAAGCTCATTTTCAGTTGATTCTCTAGAATTCTCCAAGTATACCATTATGTTGGCAAAGAATGATAGTTTTGTTTCTTCACTGCCAATCTAATTTGTTCAATTTCTTTTTCTTCTCATTACTATAAGTAGCATTTCTAGTACACTACTGAATAACAATGGTGATAATGGACATTCTTGCTTTACCCTTAATCTTATTGGGAAATCCAATAAGGTTATCTCTCAGAAATATCACTTACTGATGGTTTTTAGATAGATACTACTAATTATTTTATAGAAAGTTCCCTTTACTACAATGCTTCCTAGTATTTAAAAATATTTTATACCCCCATTACATGAAAAAACAGATTTTTTACATTTTAAAAAATTTTGAGTTTTAGATTCTCTCCCTACCTTCACCATCCTTGAGATGATAAGCAATCTGATCCAGATTTTACATATGCAGTCATTGTGAGATTTAAAATGGTTGAGGTCTTAAACTGTAGTGATTAAAATAGTGGAAAGATATAAATTGTGATAGATATAAGAGAGGGTGAATAAATTTGACCGCAGAAATATGTTTCACTACAGTGTCTTGGGTTTAAAATCAAATATGAGGTGGTCACCAGGGAAATATTCCCAATTATTCAAATACCCAAGTCAGTTGGGTTTTATAGAGATTTTAATTAACAATACAATGAGTAATCAAAGAAAAAGAGAGAGAGTAAGAAATGAATAAGTATGAAGGGCCTCAAGCCAATATGGCCTAGACCTGAGTCTTAAAAGAGAAATCAGTCAGTTTTTTATAACTCACCATAAGATCTAACTGAGTAAGGATTTCTAATGACACCAGGCCAGCAGCATCTCAGCTGCTTTCACCAGCTCTCTCCTTCATCTGAATGTTTCAGAATCAGTCTCCTCAGAATGAGTCTCTCCAATCTGAATGTTTCAGAATGACTTCCCAACTCTTCCCTGAGCTCTTATTTTTAAGGGCAAAATCTTCTCTGTCACCTCCCCTAAATCCTTACATCTACCAATCACTGTAGATGTTTCTAAAGGACCGCCCATTTTGAATTCACAGCTGAGTAGTTTTAATCTCTTTAGTAAGTCAGGAAAAAAATGCTGCTAATTTCATTAAGAGAAAACCTCTGAGTAAGTTTTCACCTTTTAGGTCTAAGTAGTTTACAAGTTGCCCCACTTAGCATCCCATTGTATCAATTCTAAAACAGTCATGACTCAAAGAACTTCCTGTCCCTTCCATAAGCATGGATCAAAGTACTTTTCATTGTTTTCAAGGAGCTCTCTGTCCTAAAGCAGTCCTAAGTAGGGTGGAGTAGGGATATTCCCAAGGCAAGGAGCCCTCACATTCAAGTAGAATTCTCACTATCTGCTAGGGAATTTTTTAAAGTAGAAGATTCCCCAATGGGGAAATTTCCAACATTCATAAGTCTGAGAAATTTTGAGGTTTACACCATATAAAAACAGTTTTCCACATTAATCCTTTTGTGGAAGGAAACTAAAAATAAAAATTAAGAAAGTAAAAAAAATGCTTTGATTTGGAGTTAGACTCCATCTGCTCTTTGTCCAGAAGCAGATTAATTACATTTTTGTGATGAGTCCTTTGGGATTGTTTTAGACCATCCATCATATTGTTGAGAATAGCTGTTATGCACAGTTGTTCATTAGACAATATTGCTAATACCATCCATACAATGTTGTTCTGGTTCTGCTTACTTCATTCTGCTTCAGTTTGTGTAAGTCTTCCCAGGTTTCTCTGAACTCCTCTTGCTCATCATTTCTTATAGCACAATAACATTCTGTTACAGCTTATTTAGTCATTCATAACCCACTTCATGGGTATACCCTCACTTTCTAATTGCTTGCCATTACAAAAGTAGTGCTTTAGATACTTTTGTACATATAAGTCTTTTTCATTTTTGTTTTTAAATGTCTTTGGGATACAAACCTAGTAATGGTAATGCTGGGTTAAAGGGTTTTGTACTGTTTTATAGTCCTTTGGACATAGATCTAAATTGTTCTCTCTCCTTTCATTCTGTCCATTCTCAGAAGTATTTTGCATCTGAACTCCATCTTATTCAATTTTCATTTCCTTTTATTAGCCTCTCTTTTTCTTATCTCCTTCTCCTACTGTCATGTAGAGTAAGATTGATTTCTTTTTTCTTTTTTTAAAAATTTAGAATATTTTCCCATGGTGATATGATTCATAATCCCCTCCCCCATTCCCTCTCTCTTCCTAGAGCTGAAAAGCAATTCCACTGGGTTATAGGTATATAATTGTTCAAAACCTATTTCCATGTTATTCATTTTTGCAGTAGAGTGATCTTTTAACATCAAAACCCTAATCATATCCCTATTGAACTACATGATTAATCATGTTTTTCTTCTGTGTTTCTGCTCCCACAGTTCTTTCTCTGGATATGAATAGCATTCTTTCTCATTGGCTCCTCTGGATTGTCCTGGGTCATTGCATTGCTGCTAGTAGAAAAGTCTATTACATTTGATTGGACTACAATGCATCTGTCTCTGTGTATAATGTTTTCCTGGTCCTGCTCCTTTCAATCTACATCAAATCCTGGAGGTCTTTCCAGTTCACATGGAATTCCTCCATGCTGGGAGCCATCAAAGACCACACTGTTTGACACAGTCACACATGGAAGGATGGAAAAACCCACTAAAACCCCACTAAGTGACTTTCCTGATTAACATCCCCTTATTATTGGAATTGCTATGATTATTATTCTTATCTAGGCCCAGGAAAAATAGATGAGAACAACATGCTTGCAGGGTTAATACAGATGTCCCACTCTATCCCCTCAGAATATTACCAGGAGATCCCACTTACAAAATTAAACCTAAGGATTCTTATATACCCACTTAGATAGGACCTTCTTTTCTAGGCATAAAAACTTCTGGCAAATCTGTGCTTTGAATTCCCTAATCTATATCTAGGTCATGTTAATTCTACCCACTGATCCTGCCTTTAGCAACAGTGTTTCGTTGACTATCTCCCTAGGCTTCCTGTCTGTTGTTAGGTTCCATAGAAATATGTATGTTGAGAATGAAACTGTGCCAAGTAGATGTGTGATCATGAGGGCCAAGCTTCAATCAAGGCAGAGCAGTTTCTCTGTGAAACCCTGTGCTGCCGATTGAATACAAAAGCTGTCTCCCATTCATCCTTATTTCACTTAAGTCGCCACACCCAGTCAGGAGGAACCCTTTGTAGGTCAGCTTGTGAAACCTCCAGTTTATTATTCCTTTTAGCACAATAGTATTCCATCACCATCAGGCACCACAATTTGTTCAGTCATTCCCCAATCGAGGGACATCCCCTTACTTTCCAATTATTTTTGTCACTACAAAGAGCTCAGTTATAAATATTTTTGTACAAGTCTTTTTCCTTATTATCTCTTTAGAGTACAAGCCCAGCAGTGGTATGGCTGAATCAAAGGGCAGACAGTCTTTTAAAGCTCTTTGAGTATAGTTCCAAATTGCCCTCCAGAATGGTTAGATCAATTCACAATTCCACGAGCAGTGTATTAATGTCCTAATTTTGCCACATCTCCTCCAACATTTATTATTTTATTTTACTCTCATATTGGCCAATCTGCTAGATGTGAGGTGGTGCCACAGCATTGTTTTGATTTGCATTTCTCTAATCAGGAGGGATTTAGAACACTTTTTCATGTGCTTATTGAAAATTTTGATTTCTTTACCTGACTATTCATGTCCTTTGTCCATTTGTCAATTGGGGAATGGCTTGGATTTCTGTGTAATTGACTTATATATTTGGGAAAGTAAACCTTTGTCAGAGAATTTTGTTATAAAAATGTTCTCCCAGTTTGTTGCTTTCCTTCTAATTTTGGTTGAATTAGTTGTATTTGTATAACCCCTTTTTAATTTGATATAATCAAAGTCATTAATTTTACACTTTGTAATGTTCTCTATCTCTTGATGGTCTTAAATTCCTTCGTTTCCCACAGATCTGACAGATGTACTAGTCTATGTTCACCTAATTTATTTATAATTTCACTCTTTATATTTAAGTCATTTACCCATTTTGAATTTATTTTGGTATAAGGTGTAAGATGTTGATCTAAATCTAATTTTTCCCATACTATTTTCTAATTTCCCAGCAGTTCTTTCAATAGTGAGTTTTTGTCCTAAAAGCTGGGATCTCTGGGTTTATTGAACACTAGCTTGCGGAGGCCATTTACCCCTAGTCTAGTCCATTGATCTATCCTTCTGTCTCTTAGTCAGTACCATATTGTTTTGATGACCACAGCTTTTTAGTAAAGCTTAAGATCTGGTACTGCTAGGTCCCCATCCTTTACATTTATTTTTTCATTATTTCCCTTAATATTCTTGATCTCTTCCTCTTCCAGATCAAGAAATTTTTAGTATAATTTTTTCTAATTCTATAAAAAGGTTTTTTAGTGGTTTGATAGGTACAAGTTAGATTAATTTGGGTAGGGTTGTCATTTTTATGATATTAGCTTGTCCTACCCATGAGCAATTAATGTTTTTCTAGTTATTTAGATCTACTTTTAATTGTGTGAAAAGTGTTTTGTAGTTGTGTTAATATAATTCCTGTGTTTGTCTTGGTAGATAAGTTTCTAAATATTTTATATTGTATAGAGTGATCTTATTTTATTTTTTAATAGAAAAATTTTATTTAATTAATTTAGAATATTTTTCCATGGTTCCATAATGCATGTTCTTTCTCTCCCATTCCTCCCCCCCCCATAGCCAATGAGCAATTCCACTGGGTTTTACATGTGTCATTGATCAAGATCTATTTCCACATTATTAATATTTGCATTTGAGTGATCGCTTAGAGTGTATAGAGTATTTTTAAATGGAGTTTCTCTTTCTAACTCCTGCTGCTGAATTTTTTTTGGAAATATATAGAAATGCTGATGATTTATGTGGGTTCATCTTTGTAAGGAATTTAATTAAGGGTTTGACTAAAATATATGAGAATTTTAAGATAATACTGTGATTGCCAATTTTAAAATTAATACAACCTAAGTAAAAATGACTTTTAGCAGCTTTTATTTACATAAAAGGTGGAGAGAGTGAAAGTAGAGAAATGAAAGAGAGTATACAGTAAGAAGTCTAGCTTATCACCCTAAATGTTGCTCTAGTCCCAGGCTCAACCCACGAAGGGCTCCTTAACCCCTTAACCAGAGGACTTGGTGTTGAACTAAGCAAAGGTTCAACCTACATGGCCTCCTTCAAGAAGAGGAGACCTCTCTGGAACTAATCCCTCCAGAAACCAGGAAAGGAAGGTCAGCTTTTCACTCACCTAAGTCAAAGCTCCACAGAGAGAAAGTCCAGTAGCAGTCTTACCAGAAGTAGTCCAAGAGCCAAAGTCCCAGTCGAAGCTCCTTCAACCTGAATTTTTCAGGATGAAGACCTCTTGCACAAGAAGTTTATCATCTTTTATAGTCCTTTTTTATGTCCTTTCCTGTCCCCTCCTCCACTTTACAGGCACACATTTCAGTCTTTAAATTTGCTTAGCACTGCCCAGGGGTGGTCAGTTGCTTCTGGAGTTGTCACCCACTTTAGTAAGTAGCTTGTAAATCTCCCCTACTTAGTGTTAAGTAGGGGTGTCTACACTTGGTTGATTAAGTTTAAAAGTTGGCAAGGGGAGAGTCAATCCCATCTTCACACCTTATATCCTGCAACTTTGCTAATGTTGTTCATTATTTCCACTAATCTTTTAGTTGATTTTTTAGGATTCTTTAAGTATACAATCATATCATCTGTAAAGAGTGATAGTTTAGTTTCCTCATTGCCTACTTTGATCCCTTCAATTTATTTTTCTACTCTAATTGCTATCGCTAGAATTTCTAGAACAATATTAAATAATAGAGGTGAAAATGGGCATACTTGCTTCACTCCTGATCTTATTGGGAAGGCTTCTAACTTGTTCCCATTGCAGATGATACTTGCTGATGGTTTTAAATAAATACTGTTTATTATTTTGAGGAATGGCCCTTCTATTTCTATACTTTCTACAGTTTTCAATAGGAATAGGTGTATTTTGTCAAAGGCTTTTCCTGCATCTATTAAGATAATCATGTGATCTCTGTTGGTTTGATTATTGATATGGTCATTTAGGTGGATGGTTTTCCTAATATTAACCATCCTTGCATTCTTAGTATAAATCCCAAATGGTCATAGTGGATAGGAGTAGTCTCTCGGTAACCATGGATGACGATTTTCTTTGTGCGTTTTTGTGCACAAAGACACCTGTGCATGAAGATTTAAGTGGAAAAGTCGATGCACAGAGACAGTCCCACTCTCTCGGCGTTGGAAGCCTGGGTCCATTGGCACGAAAATTTATTACACCTGGAGACTTCCTCAGCTGCATTGGATGGCCGTGTTGTCTTTTGTGCTCCATCATGCCTTAAGCACTCCACAGTGCTTTGCTGCATTGCCATCTCAGCCGTTGAAACTTCTTGTTGCTTTCTTCCGCCTGTTTCGCCGAAAGAGTCTTCACGTGCTGGGTGAGCAAAGCCCTGGTTCACCAGGGGTCGATGTCGACCCGATGGCTATCCTCACAAGGTTTAGCTGGCCTGTCGAAGCCATTGTCCGGGGTGTGGCTGCTGCCGCATGCTAGCAGCTCCTAGGAGCCACAAGTGAGAGCTGGGTGTCAGGTGAGGGTCAGAGGCTGGAGAGCTGCCCTAGGAGGGCACAACAAGCCCTCCATAACAAAGATATTACCCTTCCCTGAGCACCCCATACACCCCAAGCACCCCATACACCCCTCATAATGGATAATCCTTGTGATAACTGGTTGTAGTCTTTTTGGTTTCACTGTGTACTTGATCCAATCAGGCACACCCTCAATTGTCCTGTCCTGGAAATCAGCCCTGAGATTTAGGCAAAAAAATCTGTACTTAGTACTATCATCCACCCCAAAGTGTGAATTAAGTCCTTGTCCCAAGCCCAGACTAGAATTCCCTGGGCTAGGGCTCTGGACTTCTTCACAGGTTTGAAATGTCAAGGGGTTTGGGTTGGTTTGTACCTCTGTTTGCTCAGGCAGGGTCTCAGGATCTGGATGTTGGCTTGGGCATAAGTTCCCAAACCTCAGACAGCAGATGTGGGTGACTCACTCTTGGTTTTCTCTTCCCTCCTTGCTACAGCTTCTTACTGGGTCTTCTCTCCTCTCACCCCAGTGTCCTAGGTGTTTGTTGCCTATCTTTTGGGTTTTTCTTTTCTTGAAAGTTGTTTCACTCTTGTCTCCTTGTTGGTTCTTTTACTTCTGTATTCATTTTATGGCAATATTTTAATCATTGATCAGAGAAGATTCTCATAGTGGCACAGAGCTGCTGAGGATTACTCTCCCATCTTGGCTCCACCCCTAGAAGTTAAGATTGATTTCTATACCCAAAGAATTATGTATGTTCTTCTCTCTTTGAACCAATTCTGATGAAAGCAAGGCTCAAGTCCTCCTCTCCCCACTTTTGTCATCTTCCTTTTTCCTATAAAAGCTTTTTAATGACTCTCTTATCTGAGTTAATTAATACATTCTGTTTCTCCCTTCCCCTTCTCTCAATGCATTCTCCTTTTTCACCTCTTAATTTTACTGTTTTACATATCACCTCATCACATTCAACTCATGCCCTCATCCTCTTGTCCTAAGTACATCTCAGACTAGCTCATTTATCAATTTACAGGTCCTTGGATTTTGTTTCTTTTCCTTTTTGACAGGTTTTCAGGTCCTGTGCTCAATTTCAGTGTGCTTCGGGGACACTGTAGAGTCTTCTTTTCCATCCTTTAGCACTCAGTTGATGTAATCATAGAAGGATAAGGGGCAGATAAAAAGGGAAATGAGATATAGATATGTTCTAGGCAGCACAAAGATGGGCTTCTTTCCTATTAACTCTTTACAAAGCTGTATAGTTTCCTTGATGAAATTAGAAGGGAACCTTGCCATTGGTGGGATAAAGATGGTCCTCCCCTTTGTGGCCTTGAAAACACTAAGCTGGCCATCTCTGAACACATTCAAGGTAAAAAAAAAATAATTTTGTTTCTGGTGATATCACTGGGAAGCTGGGGGTAGGAAAGAGAATTTCTCTCCACCTCCATTTTTCCTGCCTCTACCCTCCTCAGTCATGGTGACTAATAGCAGAAATACCTGTCTAGTAAGGTGATAGCACATCTCAAAGAGAAAAATACTCACACAACATTGACCTAGGAAGCAACATCAAAAACACCTTCATCAGCAATAGAGTAAAGCCCTGCAACTGGGAAGGATAGAGGAGGCTAGTAGAGACACTGTCTGTAAAGGAAAGGAGTGGAGTGATACTAGAGGGTCCTATAGGGGAAGAGGCATGGAGCATATGTCCCAGAGGTGGTGGAAAGAAGTTTCTGTCTGTAGGCTATTGATGGGCGATCCACTGGTAGATACTTTGGGACCTACAGTTTGTCTGGGCCTGTGTTCCTAGGACAGAGGACTTGAGTTGGAAAAGACCCCATATATTGTCTAGTGCAACCTCTTCATTTTCTAGGCGAGGAAACTTCTGCTAAGCCCAGAATAACTTGTCCAAAGTCACACAGTGGAAGATAATGCATAACAAACTTCATGGGGCTCCTCCTACCATGACACCCTGGTTCCCGGACTAGGTCAAGTTCTTTTATTTCTGTTACTAACAGCTTAGGTGGACCTAGAGAATGTTATCTTCCCAGGATCAGTGGACTGAGTCTACTAAACCAAGATTCTGGGCTTCTGATAGTGGCTCTTGGGAGTTTCCAACAGCCTCTTTCCAATTAGATATCTCTCAGATGAGAGCAGAGAGCAATAAAACAGGCCTCTGAAGAAGCAACAGATGACATTACTCCCATGAGAACTCCCACCCATGGCATGATCGGATAAATCTACTTTAGGTGACTGGAAGTCACGTAGCATGTTGTACTGGAAGAGAAGGAAAGAAATACAATGGAACATGGTGGTGAGAGCTGAGAATGAGTCTGAGAGAGACTGTCGATGAGGCCTCAACATCAGAGGGTAGGAACCATCCTAATTGGATGTCCTGACCATCCCTGTCTTCTCCCTACATGAGGGGCCGAGGCTGGGAATCTCCTTAAGTGACAATAGTGGAGGAGGTCTAATGTCATAGATCTAGTTTCCATATAATTATACATGAGTGACAACTTGACATTCAGGACAGTGTAAAAATGGAGACTTGAATCCAGGACTTCAATCCCCAGAAGTCCTTGCTCTACTTCCCCAGAATGCTTTGTAATATCACTGAATTCTCACCTGGGCCGAGAGCAAGATGGGGTATTTAACCTGGTTGTAAAAAGGCTCTTTTCCTACTTCCTACTTTCCTACTTTCCTACTTCCACTTTGGAGCACACACGGCTCTCCACCTAGCAGGCATGATGTGAGTGGTCGTGAACAGGCTCCCTGGGCCTATACACGTGCCTTTCTTACTTGTATTTTTCTTAATCCTTAACCTTTAATAAACCTCTAAAAATATAATACTCCTTGCAGAGAGAAACTAATTTCTACCTGCCTCAGTTTCCCTAAATTTTAACTCTTACAGCAGCAGTCAACATTTCCAAGAGATTATTGCTAATGATTAACAATCTTAGGTACCCAGAAAGATCAGAGTCCAGCCAAAGCCACAAGGGTCAGGTGGACCCCAGTAGAGACTTGGCAAAGATGGGTCCTGGTTTAAACCATATAAGGTCCTACATGATGGATAGTGCTTCCTTCAGTTGTCTCTGGCCTTTTCAGTGGACTCATCCAAGCTCAGAGGCTTCTTTCCATCTGTACCTGATCTCCAAGGTGACCAGGGGGCACCAGCTTTGAGATATTAAGTCACACAAAGGAAAGGGAAATGCTCCGGTCAAAATATAAATACTTTCTTGTCTCTTCTGGGATGACAACAAGAATATGGCTGTTTTCCTCAGTGAAATATAATAAAGATTAATCAGTATGAGGCAGAGGTTAACAAGGAACTTCGGATTCAAGAGGATTAGAAAATGATTATTTCAAACACACAGGAATGTGCTTGTAAAATATTGACTTTTGGTAACTCAGTATCAGCTTCATTATTTGAATATATTAGCTCAAGGTCTTTAGGGACAACAAAGAGAGAAACTAGGGTTCACCATATACTGTAGAGCTGAGGTAAGATCTATATTCAAATGCCACCTCAGACATTTATATCTTTGGGATCCTTGGCAAGTCACTTCAATTTTGCCTGCCTCATTTCCCCCAATTGTTAAATGTTACAAGGGAATCACTTTAAAAGACTGATATATATTAATTTAAGGTCGCCAAGGAATCAGCTATGTAATTCCTAAATGAAAAACTCAAGTCAGCCGTCAGCCTTTTTTGGAGTTTAATTACAATAGGAGCAAGAAAGGAATTAGAGATATATATAGAGAGAGAAAGGGGAGAGAAGGGAATAGGGCTTAAATACCCCTTCTGTTTAGGCTGGGCCAAAAGGCCCAAGCCCTTAGATAGCTGGGGCAAAGAAAAGAGATCAGTCCCTTTCACTCACGTGTCCAAAATGGAGAAACAGTCTCAGAGGCCCCCACCTTCAGCTTCCTTCAGAGCAAGCTTCCTCAGAACCCAGGAACCACACCGACCCAAAAACTCAATCCTCCTCTCCCGAGTCTCCAGACCCTCCTATCTTTAAGGACACCATCCAAGTTGCCTCCCCTCAGTCCTCACATCTACCAATCACTCTTCATCAATTTCCCTGTCAATGGAGGCTCTCGCTTAACCCAGGACCGCCCAGAGGTTTCTGGCTTTTGCACATGTCTGTTGAAGGTCATATTTTCAAATGATTAAATCTATACTCCTTTGCTACAGCCCTTTCTAAATCCTGTTAACTTGAGTATGGTAGAGATTGGAATAATTAAATTTTGATCTAGGCTGCAGCCCTTACTCAATCCTATTAGGACTGAATAGGGTGGAGATTTATTCCAAGTATCTCCATTGTATCAATTCTAAAATCAATCAAGACTCAAAGAAATTCCTGTTCTATGCTCAAGCATAGGTCAAAGTCCTTTCCATTGTTCAGCAAAGGGTTTCTGTCCTAAAGTAATCTTAAGAAGGGAAGAGAAGGAACCTCCCATGCCAATGGAGTTCCCATTCCAATAGACTATCAGTAAGAAATTTTCCAAGTATGAAATATCCCAATGGTGAAATTTCCAACATTTATAAGTCTAAGGAATTTTGAGGTTTACAATCCCCCCTGATGATCATTGGGAGACTAGTCTCCCCATTGATCATTTAATATAATCATTTTGTAGTTCTAAATTCACTTCTAACTAAAGATATACACAATATTCAATTTTATAAGAGAAATTAGAATAGTGAGAGAGGAAATAGAAAAGAAAAGAAAGCAAAACCAATGTTTGCTAGGCGCATTGACAGAAAGCCAAATTAGGGGCAGTCCCTTTTGGCATAAATGTTACAATAAATGTTCAATCAAAAGTTCAGTCCAATCAATCACATCCAAAGTTCATTCTTGATCTTCTTGATGAAGTGTAGGTTTTTGGTATCTTTCTGCAACAGTTCATTCTCTGGATATAAAAGTTTCAAGCTTCTTTCTTGAAGATCTTTTCTCGAACAAAATCAAAATCTTTGAAATTTTTTATAACAGTAAAATCTTAAACAAAAGTCTTGGATTTTTATAAAAATACAATCTCAAACAAAAAAAAATTCAAAAATTCTTAGATTTTAAATTAAAATACAATCCCCCCTGAAGTAAGTATTTAAAAAAAAATATATCAAGTTTAGCTCAGAATGCAATGTTCAGTTATGGGGGTGTATGTGTCAATTATCAAAAGAATAGAAAAATAATCAAAAACATAAGAAAAATTCAAAATAGACCTTGTATAGGTCCAGTTTAAAGTAATTTCTATCCCACAAGTATGTAGGACAGAATGCAGTAATATTTCACTTAGCCATTTGTAGCCAAGACTACAGGAAGTTGCCATAATATAAGAAGGAAAGAATTAGAATTCTATTTTGATGGGGAAATGTCATTCCCTTGTCTGATTTTTTTTCCTTCAGAGATATAGGGAGCCAGCATGATAGTCAAGCTTTGTACTTGTTTGAGTACTTTGAAAGGAGTGTAGATACAAGGAAGTCCTACGACTTAAACATAAGTTAAGCGTCGCAACCTTGAGTCTCACTTTAATATTTCATGTGTGCTCTATTGGCACTATTCAGGTTTAGTCTGTGCTCCTTGTTTTTATCCCTTTTCCTGGAATCAGACACAAACATTAATCACAGTCCTATAATATTTTATCAATAAATGGCAGGTTCCCATAGTTTAAAGCTTTTAGGCATATATTGATATTATAGCAAGAGTATATATATTAACTTGTATTACTGCAGGGAAAAAAATATTAATATTAATTATGTGTACCTTCAGTACAAAAAATGAGAAAAAAAAATCAAATATTCTGATCAAAAAATAAAAGAAAAGAAATAAGAAAAAATAAGAAAAAAAATCAGTAATTCAATATATTCTTGAAAGAAAAAAACCAGCATCCATTTGTCTATGGATTATTATCTCCAATTCTTATGATAAGATAGAGTCACAATTCATATGATAAGATAGAGTTAATCAGTCTCAGCAGAAGATGCTTTCTTCACATGTGAGCAGTGAATCCAAGAGTCTCTTTCTCCAATCTTTATAGATGTTGGAGTAGTTAATAATATTTGGAATGGTCCTTCCCATGAAGGTTCAGTTGCTCCAGTTCGCTTGAAATTCTTGATATAAACTTTATCTCCTGGGTTCAGGTCATGCAGAGAAAAGTCTAATGGTCCAGCTTGTACTGCAGCTCCGGATTCATGAAGTTCACGTAGTTTGTGCTGTAACTCCTGTATATAGGAAGCAATAGTAATATCTCCCCCTAATAGCGATGTATAAGCCGGGGAGAAAGGCTTAGCCTGTATAGGTGGATGTCCAAAAAGCATCTCAAATGGTGAAATATGTAAGTCTCCTCTAGGCCTGCTTCTAAGATAAAATAGGGCCAGAGGGAGAATTTCAGGCCATTTTAAATGGGTCTCAGTGCATAATTTGCCAATCATAGTCTTAAGTTCTTTATTCATCCTCTCCACTTGGCCTGAGCTCTGGGGGTGATATGGAACATGGAATTTTGGAGTTATCCCCAAGCAAGAATATATTTGATTTAAGACAGAATCGGTAAAATGACTCCCTCTATCGGAGTCAATACGTGCTGGTAGGCCAAAACGAGGAATAATTTCCTTTAAAAGTATCTTTGCAACAAAATCTGCTGTGGCTCGGGTCGTAGGAAATGCTTCCGGCCATCTGGTTAGTTGATCTACAATTACTAGACAAAATTTATAACGTCCAGCTTTTGGCATTGTAATGAAATCTATCTGTAGATGTTCAAAAGGTGTGTAAGCCAGAGGACGTCCCCCAAAGGCTTTTCCACGATATGCATGTTGGTTATATGCCTGGCAAATAGGACAGGCTGAACATACTTTAGAGGCTATAGTAGTTATACCAGGGGCTATCCATACTCTCTTGACAGAGTCCACGATGCCCTGGGTGCCAAAATGACCATTTTTATGAATAGATTGGCAAATTTGGTTATAGAAACTTCTAGGGAGCAGAGGTTTTCCTTCAGGTGACACCCATACTCCATTAATTTGTTTTGCTTTAAATTTTTGTTTCCATTTTTCCACTTCCTTTTCATTATAGGAGAGTGATAAATTTAAATTATCAGTGGTTGTTAATGTTAAAATTAATCCAGGTCCTTCTATGGCTGCTAGTTTTGCAGCGGCATCTGCTCGGTCATTTCCTCTAGAGACAGGGTCAGAGCCACCTGTATGGGCAGAGCAATGAACTACAGCTAGGGCTTTAGGCAGTTTGAGAGCAGAAAGAACTTCATTAATAATTTCTGCATTAGCTATGGATTTTCCAGCTGAGGTTAAAAATCCTCTTTGGAGCCATAGCATCCCGACTGAGTGACAAATGCCGAAAGCATATCTAGAATCTGTATAAATTGTTGCCTTTTTATCCTTGGCAATTATACAAGCTTGTTTTAGAGCTATGAGTTCTGCTCCTTGAGCGCTAATGTTAGAAGGTAGTGAAGCTGACCATTCAGTGGCAAATTCTGAGACTACGGCAGCTCCAGTGTAACGTATGCCATCCCTCATAAAAGAGGAACCATCGGTAAATAAAATCAGATCTGCATTGTCTAAGGGAGTGTCCAAGAGATTATCTCGAGGCTTTTCTGCCATGGACACTAATGTTTCACAGTTATGTAGTGGTTCTCCTGAAGTGGGTAAATCTGGAAGCAAGGTGGCAGGGTTAAGAGTTGAACAGCGTTTCAAGGTAATATTTTCACTATTTAATAAGGTTATTTCATACCTTGTAATTCTCTGATCCGAGAATGCCTGTGTTCTATGTTTTACCAATAATGCTTCAATCTCATGTGGGCACATTATTGTTAATGGACATCCCAATACTAAATCAACGGTTTTTGTTACTAGTAAGGCTGTAGCAGCTACTCCTCTAAGGCATGGTGGTGCTCCTGCTGCTACTGGGTCTAGTTGGGCAGAATAATAAGCAATTGGGCGCTGAGAAGGTCCCAAAGTCTGAGTTAACACACCAGAGGCTACTCCTCTTCGCTCATGCACATATAAAGTAAATGGCTTGTTGTAATCTGGGATGCCTAGAGCAGGGGCAGACATGATAGCCTTTTTCAGATCTGTTAGAGCTGACAAGTGTTCAGGCTCTAATTTGAGGGGTTCAGGAACCGAATCCTTTGTTAATGCTATAAGGGGTTTAGTGATTTCCCCATAGCAAGGAATCCATTGTCTACAAAACCCTGTTGCTCCTAAAATTGCTCTCAGCTGTTTCTTAGTGGTAGGAGCACCCGCAGTCAAGATGAATCCCAAATATTCTACTTTTTGGAGACACCATTGAACTTTATCCTTAGAGATTTTATGTCCTCTTTTGTGCAATTCCAAAAGAAGGTGTTTGCTATCTTCTTGACATGTTTCTGCATCTGTTGAAGCCAAGAGTAGATCATCTACATATTTGATTAATTTGCTATTTTTAAATGTTATATTGTCTGTGTCTTGGCTCAAAATTTGCTCAAATAAGCTCGGACTTTCGACATAACCCTGTGGCAGCCGACACCAGGTATATTGTGAGCCCTTCCAGGTGAAAGCAAAAATATGCCTGGAGTTTTCATGTATTGGTATGGAAAAGAAAGCTGAACACAAATCTACTACTGTAAAGTATGTAGCTGTGCTAGGAATAGATGAAATAATAGTATGTATGTTAGAAACTACGGAGTGTCTCTTTATAACGTGATTATTCACTGCCCTTAGATCCTGTACGAATCTATAGATGTGTTTGCCATCGGGTCCTTTTTTTGGTTTTTTAATTGGCAGGATGGGCGTGTTGTATTCAGATTTGCAAGGGATTATTATTCCCTGTTCTATTAATGAGTTAATAACTGGTGTAATACCCTCAATTGCCTCCTTTGAGAGGGGATACTGAGGGATAGAAGGAGGTGGGCTAGATTTAGTTTTTATCTGCACAGGAACAGCAGATTTAAGTAAGCCTACATCAGAAGAAGATGTGGCCCAAAGAGACTCCGGTATATCTTTAGGTATTTCAAAAATGGAAGGTTCTTTTGCCTCCTGGTTTTCCGAGAGAAGTACAGGGAGTAAATTTAAAGATTCCTCTGGTACTTCTAATGATAATGAGCCATCTGGGGAGCAGGTTATTGTGGCTCTGAGTTTGCATAGAAGGTCCCTCCCCAGCAAATTTAAAGGGGAGTCAGGCATCAAAAGGAAGGAGTGTTGTACCTCTAGGGGTCCTACAGACACCATTCTAGGAGGAAGTCTTTTAACTCTTTGGGTTATTCCTGATACTCCCATTACATTCTCTGAGCCAATAGAATAACATTGTAAATCAGGTGTTCTCTTTAATACAGACCAGGAAGCTCCGGTGTCTAATAGACAATCATAATAGGTGTTACCCACTTTTAAGGTAACATGGGGTTCATTAGTATGGGGAGGGCAGTGGATAGGGACAACGGGTAGTAGGACATCAGGGTCTGGGAAATCAAAGGTTGTATCCTCTGATTCCTGTGCCCCAGCCCCCCCCGGGCACCATCATTGTGTTTGGGATATTCCTTGGGCACCCCCCTGAAGGGCACCTCTCTGAGGGTCATTAGTACCTCGAGTAATTTTTTGGACGAGCGCCATTTCTCATATATTGTTGAGTATTATCATTAAAATTTTCTTCAATTTGAGCATTGTCATTAAATTCCCAATTCCTATTTCTATAATTCTGGTTTCTAAAGCTCTTATTTCTATATTCATTATAGTTATTTCCATAGTCATTATTATAATTTCTAGAATTTTGGTTTCTATAACCATTATCATAATTTCTATAGTTATTATTTCTAAAACCATTATTAAACTGTGTATTCCTTCCAAACATCTTAAGAAAGGTTCTACATTCCATCATTTTGTGGCCCTTCTTCTCACAGAAGTGGCAAGTAATGGATTGATAATTGGATTTCTGGAGAGGGGCAATTGTCGTTGGTTCATTATCATGCCCACTTTCTAATTTAGTTATCCTATCTATTACACATCTCATTTTTTTCTTCATTTCCTCCATGTCATCATTATTCTCTTTCTCCTTTTCTTCGTTTCCCTTAAAAACATATATAGCTGTTTTTCGCAATTCTTCAAGGTCCATATCTGACCATCTTGGGCATTGTGTTTTAAAATAATTTTTAATTACTTTGCAAGAATTATTTACAAAGATTCTTCTAACTTGTCTTAAACTATTCTCTTTATTTAAGTCCCAATCTAAGTATCTGTCCCCAAACTCGATAATTCTGTCCATAAATCTGGAGGGTGTTTCGTTTTCCTTTTGCTTAATTTTTTCCAGTTCCATCCACTTATCTGTACTGTCCGCACATTCCTTCATGGCCGTGAGGATGGCCTCTCTACAACGGTATAGTTGTAGATAGTCCTCAGGATTATTATAGTCCCATTCGGGATCCTGAGATGGCCAATGTGCTGCATTACGCCCCCGGGTTTTGTTGACATGAGCAATTATTTTATTTTTTTCACGTTCACTTAAAAAAGCCTGTAGTAAGCTCTCAACGTCCTTGTAAGACGGATTATATTGAAAAAATATGTCTCCCATCTTTTTTGTTACTAGAAAAGGATCTTGTTCATATGTGGGGATATTTCGTGTAAATTCATTTATTTCTTGGGGAGTAAACGGTATCCTATGTCTTAAAGTCACCACATCCCCATTTCGTCCTATTTCAGGTACTTCTCTTAGAGGAAACAGGCCTCTAGTTGGATTTTGCACCTGTGGGTCAGTTTGACAAGGACAGGTTTCTCTAGGAGGACAAGATCTCCCTTGCATTGGAATTTGGTTTTCTGTAGGAGAAGGAACATGAGAAGCTGGGATTGCAGGGGAAGGGTTTTGGGGATTAAATTCAGACAAGATTTGCACTGCACGAGAGAAGCAGTCTGTTAACTGGGCTATAGGGAAGGTGTTTTCCATCTCTATTTCAGGGAAGGAAATTTCCTCATTCAAAGGTTCAGAAACAGGTCTGTTTCTGGTAGAGTGGGTGTTTGCCCATTGATCCTGTAAGAAACATTTTAGATCTTCTAATTGGGCTTGCATTTTTTCCTCAATTTTTCCTATTTTATCTTCCATATCTCCCATTTTATCCTCAATATTTCCTATTTTATTCTCAATATTTCCTATTTTATCCTCAAGTTTTTCTATTTTATTCTCAATATTTCCTATTTTATCCTCAATTTTTTCTATTGTATCCTCAATTTTTTCTATTGTATCCTCAATTTTTTCTATTTTATCCTCAATATTTTCTATTTTATCCTCAATATTTTCTATTTTATCCTCATTTTTTTCTATTTTATCCTCAACATTTTCTATTTTATCCTCAATATTTTCTATTTTATCCTCATTTTGTTTTATTTTATCCTCATTTTGTTTTATTTTATCCTCATTTTGTTTTATTTTATCCTCATTTTGTTTTATTTTATCCTCAATATTTTTTATTTTTTCATCTCTAAATATAGTATTGAGGAGTACAAAAATGACAGTACCTATTAATATAAAAATTTGGAGGTATCCTTCATTCCTCAATGCCCCTACTTCTTCAGCTGCCATATAATTGTCAAAGAATGTAGTACTCATTTTTATATGTATATTTTGTAATTTCACAAAACACGTGGGGAGCAGGGCAAAGCAACAAACTTTCCACAGGGTTTTTTTTTTTTCTAATCCAGGAAGTTGTTCCTTAAGGGAAAGGATATTTAGAAACAGTTCTTCCAGCCAGGACTTTAGAGTCCTGTTGCTGAGATTTAAAAACAGCTGTTTTCTGTCTATCAGAGTCACACAGCTGGGAAGTATCTGAGGTCCGATTTGAACCCAGGACCTTCTGCCTCTAGGGCTGGCTCTCAATCCGCTGAGCTACCCAGCTGTCCCTTAAGATTAAAGGGAAGAAAAAGAAAAAACTGCTGATTCCAATTTAACTTAAGGAGAAAAGAGAAAAAGTTTTTTATACTCACGTGTTCTAGCAGCTGTGTCTTTAAGCCAAGTTTTTTGTTAAAAAAAAAGGACTAAGTGGTGAAACAGTATAGTAAAAAGGCAAGGAAAAAGTTTTATTGAGAGGATTCTTTAGACTCCCGTGTGGTCAGCCACAATGTTACAAGGGAATCACTTTAAAAGACTGATATATATTAATTTAAGGTCGCCAAGGAATCAGCTATGTAATTCCTAAATGAAAAACTCAAGTCAGCCGTCAGCCTTTTTTGGAGTTTAATTACAATAGGAGCAAGAAAGGAATTAGAGATAGAGAGAGAAAAAAAGGGGGAGAAGGGAATAGGGCTTAAATACCCCTTCTGTTTAGGCTGGGCCAAAAGGCCCAAGCCCTTAGATAGCTGGGGCAAAGAAAAGAGATCAGTCCCTATTACTCACGTGTCCAAAATGGAGAAACAGTCTCAGGGGCCCCCACCTTCAGCTTCCTTCAGAGCAAGCTTCCTCAGAACCCAGGAACCACACCGACCCAAAAACTCAATCCTCCTCTCCCGAGTCTCCAGACCCTCCTATCTTTAAGGACACCATCCAAGTTGCCTCCCCTCAGTCCTCACATCTACCAATCACTCTTCATCAATTTCCCTGTCAATGGAGGCTCTCGCTTAACCCAGGACTGCCCAGAGGTTTCTGGCTTTTGCACATGTCTGTTGAAGGTCATATTTTCAAATGATTAAATCTATACTCCTTTGCTACAGCCCTTTCTAAATCCTGTTAACTTGAGTATGGTAGAGATTGGAATAATTAAATTTTGATCTAGGCTGCAGCCCTTACTCAATCCTATTAGGACTGAATAGGGTGGAGATTTATTCCAAGTATCTCCATTGTATCAATTCTAAAATCAATCAAGACTCAAAGAAATTCCTGTTCTATGCTCAAGCATAGGTCAAAGTCCTTTCCATTGTTCAGCAAAGGGTTTCTGTCCTAAAGTAATCTTAAGAAGGGAAGAGAAGGAACCTCCCATGCCAATGGAGTTCCCATTCCAATAGACTATCAGTAAGAAATTTTCCAAGTATGAAATATCCCAATGGTGAAATTTCCAACATTTATAAGTCTAAGGAATTTTGAGGTTTACATAAAAGAGCATAATTGCACTTACCTGTGAAGTAAGCACTACAGATATTATTGCCCTCATTTTAGAGATGAGGAAACTGAGGCTGAGAGCAATGGAGTGGTAACAGCAATGGAGAAGACTACTGTCTTCCAGAATCACGTCCCAAAGACAGAACAAAGAATTTCCCAAGACTTATCAAGACACTCCCTTATGGCCATGAATGATACTAAAATGGCTACAAAGGATATAAAGTCTTGGAAGGAGAAAGGAAGAACATAAGCAGACAGCTTGGTTTTCTTCATGAGTGCCAACTGAAGATGTGATGCCCCTTCAAAGAACTTTCCACATGACAGGGAGAGGTCACAGGGAGATGGATGCCCACCTCAGAACCCCAAAGTAATCTGTGGATCAACATGCATAAATGTGTAACTCACAAGTCCCCATGGATGGATTTTTAGCAATCAGATCTTCACAATTATCTCAAAAAAAAATACAATGACTTAAATAGCATAGCAAGAGTTTAATAGAATATTCTTTCCCTCCATTTCCCAATGTACTCAGAGCATACCTTCTTGCAATCACGAGTACCATCAATGATAAAAAGTAAAACTACAGAAATCTTGCAAGAGGGGTACACACAAGAAAGGGCAACTCACACATTAGAAGCTGCAGGCATTCTGGTGCCCTTTTGGAAAAGTCTCCACATTGTTCTCCCCTGCACAGGATGTCTCGGGGAGGTATGTCACTCTACTAGGCTCTCTGAAGGGTCCATTGCTATACTAGGTTGGTCACAGTCAAACTTTCAATTTTTAGTGTGACTGAAATCCTTGGCAGGAGTTTCCCTCTTTCAGAAAGACCTGGAGCCTTTATCCTAAGACAAGAAGGAGTATTTCCAGGTCTGCTCTGTTGGAGTCTGGGCTCTGAGGTTGCTCAGCCCCTGGTGCCAAGCACTATCTTCTCAACTCTCTCTATTGAAGGTTGGGGACAGGAAACAATATCCTCAAAGAATTTCCCTTTCAGGTTGTATAGAGCACACCTCTCTGAGAGCCATAAGCTTGTGCTGTATACAAGTTGCCTTTGGAAGAGTCACAAGGATGGAGCAGATTCCTGAGCTCACTGTTATGATGACTATTTCAGAGAGGCACCAACTGGCTTTTTATCTAGGCCACAAGAGGTGGGGTTGCTCTTCCCAGGCAGTCATTCAACATTTCTTGAGCCCCATCTATTGCTTTCCCCTGTCTGTTTTCTTCAACTTGATCTAATAGTGGCCTACATGCTTTGATGTTACCAAGTTGTTTAGGACCCTTCTTCAGTACAGAGTAATTACGTTGTTTAGGAAAACTCCCCAATTTGATAAAAAAAAATTTGATCCCTTTATCTACCTGTTCTGTAAAGACAAGAAATGCAGAATAGTCGGTTAGTTGAAGAGAGTCTAGGCAGAAACCACTGGTTTCAAAGGCATTTCAGAGATAGAGAGAGCTACTCAGGTTCAGGGAAGGTTGAAGAAAAGGATAGCTCTTTCCACAATGGCTCTTCCTCATGCCTGTCTATTGTAAAAATTAAAATTAATGCCAATAATACAAATGTTATATTTTAGATTTATTAATGATCATTAAAAATCAAGGAATAAAGAGGATACAAAATAAAGACCATATGCCCATGGCTAATTAGCCCATTTAAAATCCCCGTGCTTAGCTTACCACCACCACCATGCTGGCTGCAAGCCCAAGAAAGAGGCCCAAGAGGACCACACACTCACTAAAACCTCTGTCTACAGGAAGTATATAATGAGAGGATGCCAGTGGGCTCCTGGGAAATGTAGTTCTTTTTTTAGGGTAACATTTTCAATTATACACTATCCAGACATCTAAACAGGACAAAAATAATATGATAAAGAAAAACAGTTCAGAAAAACTGATTGAAGAGCATCTCTGACACCCTAAGCAACATTCTGATCCCATAGTTCCCCCTGTTCCCAAGGTCACTAGAGAAAACATAGAATTGGAATGAAGTTTTTGGGGATCTAGGTTGGACTTTAGAATTAATCTGTGTTGGACTACCTTTTAGTATTATTGTTATTTTTATAATTGTTGTCATTTGAAGAATTTTTGACCTAGCTGTTTGTTTAATTGTGCATTGGTTAATATAGTTTCCCAATTTCCTGAATTCCCCCATTTTCTTATTTCTTACATTGTCCAGGTCCTCTGCATAGAAACATGGCTGTGGAGGATTATTGGGGGCCAAGTGTTTGCCCATAGACACTCTTGCATTTCTTCAAGGTGCCTTTTGATCTAAAAAGAAATTCCTTCTGGGAAAGGTCATTCATAGAAGGCAGAGGGTGAAGCCAAGTGGAGAGATGGTGATGTGACCATAACCTGTCCCATGATCCTGCTAAGCCAAGAAAAGCATGTAAGACTAATGTCCAGCCCTGCTGCCGAAGGAAGAGATCAAGGGAAAAGAGTTGGCCAGGAATCCAAATCAAAATAAGAAAGACATGAATGGGCATGGACAGGCACACTGGGATTAGGGAAAAAGAATAATAGCCAGCACTCATATAGTGCTTTAAGTTTTACAAAGCATTTTCCAAATAGGATCTCAATTGAGCCTCACAACAACCCTGAAAGGAAGGTGTTATTATCCACCTTTTAGACATCAGGAAACTGAGGCAGAGAGAGGTTGAATGATATGTCCAAGGTCACATGGATAGGAAGTAAATGAAACTAGATTAGAACTCAAGTTCTCCTGACTACAGGTTCATTGACCCAATTAGCTTCCTAATGAAGAAGTTCACAAAAAGATAAAGACAGAAACTGAGACAGAACTGGGGTACATTCCACACAAAGGGAGAGGGACATAGGTGAAAGAAAGGAGATCAAGAAAGAGAGGCATGGCAGAAAAGAGGGAAACCAGGACTGAGCTATGTTAGGAAAGCCTTGGTGGGAGAGAGAATCCAGGAGGAGGGAATGTTTAACATTCTTCAGAGAGGTCAAGGAGGATGAGGACTGAAAAGATCCATGAAAAATCATGGATTATCTTGGAGAGAGTTGTTTAAACTGGTCTTGCTTTTGACCATCACCAAAATCTGATGAGATAAATGCAAAAAGTGTTAGCATTTCCATTTTTGAAAGGAAGAAACTGAGTCTCAGAATGTTTAGCTGGCTTGCTGATGGGGGGAACTCAAATACAGTCTACTCTGACCTCCTGCCTAACCCCTCTTTCCACCATATTGTCTGTCACTGTCCCAGGATCTGAATCACCACAAACCAGTCAGGGCTTCCTGCAGCTCATACCTCCTTATTCTCAACTAACTCAGCCATGTCCTAACTACCCTCTTTCCAATCTGAAGTTGATTTTTAACCAAACTGTTCATGCATCTTTGTCCTACTTAACCTAAAAAAAACCCTGCTAATTTTATTCAGTCTATGATTTAGGTAAAAGTGTTTCCTTTTTCCTGGAAATGCCTGCAGCTCTTTTTATAGGTCTCCCTCTCATGACCTTGGACTTCGTGAGTAGGTTGGAGCTCTGCTAAGGATCCTCTGGAAGCAGGTCCTCTCATAGAATGGATATTTAAGTGCCTGATGTCTGTGCTGAAATATCCTTCAAGCCTAAATACCAATCCTGGGTTGGGTTTTCTTCACGAATGGTCTGAAATATTTGGGCATCATTAACTGCACAAAAACCAACCACATAGCCTTCCTATACTGCTCAATCAATGGGAGGAGAAAGGTCCTGAAGAAGAGGAGTCTATATTAGTTTAAAAAGCTACATCTTTGATTGTGTTGCTGTCAAATTGCCATTCTTCTCTATGAAGAAAATCACTTTGTGAGGTCAACATCCTATCCATTATGGCCTTTGAGGATCTCCTGTCTGAAGTTGGAGATAAGGGAAGACTCTACATCCTTCCTATCTTTTCTTTCACTCTCTTTCTATTATTTCTAAGCAGTCAGCTTCAGCCAGAGAATTTCACAGCCTTTGTCCCCAAGCACCGGTGCTGGGTTCACGAGCTGGACAATACCTCTGCCTCGCTCAGCGTCAGTGAGGACCTGAATTTGACTTCCCTGCTAAAGGTTTCCATCCCCCTGGACTCCAATGGGAAACCAGAGAGCTGTCGCCAATTCTTCTCGCCCCAGTGGCAGGCTTTGCTCCCAAATGTCATGGCCCAAAATTTCAGCCAGCTGGAGATGGGGAGCCATGTGTGGATGGCTGGGTTTATGACCAAAGCAGCATCACTTCTTCCATCGTGACTGAGGGAAGAGGCTCTTCCTGCTGCCCCATTCCTACCCCAGGAAGATTTTATCATCTTTTCCAAAAGGTCACACTTATCTGGAACTTGATTCCCTTGATGAATAATAGAATCTCCTTCCTCTCCTCTGCTACCCCTCCAGCTCCCAGCTCCCCTCATGATAAAATTGGGGAGGGATCCATCGATTAGTTTCTGCTACCAAATATCAAATCAATAATGCAGAGGGAGTTATTCTGCGCATTTTCTTTATGCTCAAGTCACAGACAGGTTCATCTATATGGAGGGAAAAGGTCATAGAACTCAGAGTTTCAACAACCCATAATCAGGGCAGGTATAATTTATTTTTACAGAAAGTAAGAGGGGGAAATAAAGGCAGACGCGAGAAGGGCAAAGGTAAGGATGTCTGTATCAGGACAGTCAAGGTAAAAATGAGCTTGACCTTCATGTCCCAAGATGGATTGTACAGTTGGTATAATGGAGCCAGTGTTCTCTTATCATGGTAGAGCAAGGAATCTGAGCCAGAATTTCTTTCCCCTCACAGTCTTTCTCTTATCCCAGTGGTAGCAAAATAGCAAAGCCCCAACTTTTCTTACCACACTTTAAGATTTGATGCTCTCTTCTCTTTAAGTGGGACCTTGTGGGTGACTCTTGGACACTGAAGTCCTTGTCCCAGTCAATAATTTTCGCTGGAATTTTTGTGGGATGTATCATGTGGGGCTGTCTCTCAGACAGGTAAGTTTCACCTGGACACAGATACTTCTGAAACCTAAGGAGCCTTGGGCTTAAAGTTGGAAGGAGATACTAGAGAGTATTTAGTCCAACTCACTCATTTGACAAAGGAGGAAAATAAGGTCAAAGACAGTAAAGAGACTTGGGCAAGGTCACATGGCTAAAATCAAAAGCAGAATTTGAACCAAGATGTCTCTGATTTACCAACTGCTAAGAAGAACAGAAAGAAAATTTAGGGTCAGATTTAGAACTAAATGTGGAGGTGGGTCTAAGGCTGGCACAAACATTAAAGAGATCTAAGGAAGAAGGCTTCCCACTGAAGGGGGATTTTAGTTGAAACGAGCCTGGGAAGCTAGAAGGAGGAGGTGAGGAGGGAAGCATTCCAGGTAGGGGAGAACAACAGTGAAAATCATGTCCAGTCAGGAGTGTTTATACAAGTAACATCAAGAAGGTCATGGTCTTTGCATCATAAAGTGCATGGAAGACCATGACATGGAAAAGTTCAGGAGGGAACAGATTGTGAAGCCAGACAGAGAATGTTATATTAGATGTTGAAAGGAATAGAAAACCACTGAAGTCTGTTGAGTTAGGGAGTGGCATGATCAGAACTATACTTTAGGAAGATACTAAATGCTCTTTATTGATTGGAGGATGGACTCTAGTGAGAAGACTTGAGCCAGTGATATCCACCAGAAGCAGATTTCAGTTGTCCAAGTATTAGGTAATGAGGTTCTACAGAGGCATCTCAGTACTCTCCACTGCCGGAAAGATCCTCACCCGTGTTATACTCAACAGACTCCTGTCATCTGTTTCAGAGCAGAACCTGCCTGAATCACAATGTGGCTTCCGACCAGATCGCAGCACCATCGACATGGTCTTCACGGTGAGGCAAATGCAGGAAAAATGCCTTGAGCAAAACCTGAGTCTCTACATTGTCTTTATAGACCTGACAAACATGTTCGACACAGTGAACAGGGTCGCATTGTGGGTGATCCTCAGCAAGCTCGGTTGCCCAGCAAAATTTGTCAAACTGATCCAGCTCTTTCATGTCGACATGGCAGGGGAAGTCCTATCTGGTGGAGAGACTTCCGATCGCTTCAACATCTCCAATGGCGTGAAACAAGGCTGTGTCCTTACTCCGGTACTATTCAACCTATTTTTCACCCAAGTATTATGACATGCTGTGATGGATCTAGACCTGGGCGTCTACATCAAATACCAACTGGATGGCTCACTATTCGACCTTCGCCGCCTGACTGCAAAAACAAAGACAACAGAGAGACTCATCCTGGAAGCTCTCTTCGCAGATGACTGTGCTCTCATGGCCCACCAAGAAAATCATCTCCAAACCATTGTGGACAGGTTCTCCACCGCAACAAAACTGTTTGGCCTGACTATCAGCCTCAGCAAAACAGAGGTGCTGTTCCAACCTGCAACAGGGAGGCCAACGAACCAGCCGTGCATTACAATCGACAGCACGCAGCTTTCTAACTTCAACACTTTCAAGTACCTGGGCAGCACCATGGCCAACAGCAGGTCCCTAGACCACGAGATTAATGCCAGGATCCAAAAGGCCAGCCAGGCACTCGGGCGGCTGCGCTGCAAAGTCCTCCAACACAGCGGTGTAAGCACTGCGACGAAGCTCAAAGTGTATAACGCAGTGGTCCTCAGCTCACTCCTGTACAGTTGTGAGACATGGACACTGTACCGGAAGCACATGAAACAGCTGGAGCAATTCCACCAACGCTCTCTCCGGTCAATCATGAGGATCCGATGGCAGGAACGAATCACCAACCAGGAAGTCCTCGACAGAGCCAACTCCACCAGCATCGAAGTCCTGGTCCTCAAAGCCCAGCTACGATGGTCTGGATACGTCATCCGCATGGACCCACAGCGAATACCAAGACAGGTATTCTATGGTGAACTATCAGCTGGACTCAGGAAACAAGGCCAGCCAAAGAAAAGATTCAAGGATCATCTAAAGTCCAACTTGAAGTAGGTTGGCATGACACCAAAGCAACTAGAACTCGCTGCCTCTGACAGAAGCAGCTGGCGAACCCCCATTCACCATGCCGCCGCCACCTTTGAAGATGAGCGACGTCGACATCTTGCCGCTGCGCGTGAACGCTGACACCAGGCCATAATCGCACCTCCCGTAACAACTGGCGTCCCAGGCCCCATATGCCACAAACTGCGCCTCAGCCTTTGGACTCCAAAGCCACATGAGGGTACACCGTAGATGAAACTGCACAAAGACAATAGTCATTCTTGATCACTGAGAGACTACTACATATACATACCGGGAGGAAAGAAAGGGGAAATGGGAGGCCATGACAAGAGAAGAAATTGACAGCATTTGGCAATAGATGGAATAAGTGAGGATAAGTGAGGAAGGGGTTCAAAATAGCACCTAAGATGAAAGTGACTAAGAAGAGAATGATAGCTTCAACTGTATACAGAGAGGAGAATTTCCAGGAGTCAAGCAAAGATGGTGGAGTCAAAGGAAGCAATGCAGCTGATCTCTTGCTACAGCTCCTCCAAACTGGTATATAAAAATGCATGAGATGGAATCCTGCCATAGAAAGCCAGAAGAATCTGTGAGTTCTTTTGCTCATAGAGAAAGAAAGAGAGAAGTCTGTAGACACTGGGCATAGTCAGGTCAGGAGCTCACTGCACAAGGCACACTCCAGTACCCAGGGAGAGATTGGGCATCAGTGCAAAAGACCAACCCAGACCCATATTGGAGCACCAAATCAGAGAAAGGTACCTACTCTCAGCTTTGTTGCCTAGGGTGAGCAGGGGACCTAGAAATGTCTGGGTGCCATGTTGTCCAATTTTTTAAATTAGGAAGACCCTGGGTAGTACACAGAATAAGGAGAAAGTTCAGAAACCAGAAGTTCAGATCTAGCCCAGCCTGAAGAGCAATAGCCAGGGAAGGAATCATGGACCATAGGAAAACCTACAATTCTGCTGCCCTGAATTAACAGTTTTCCACCTGTTCTATGGGGATAAAGTGTAGCAGCAGCATACTGTTACTCAAACCCAAACCCATGTAAGGAACATGTAGAGCTCAGACTGAGTGAGAAGGGTAAACAGCAATCAGACTTTGCTCTGTTCCAGATATTTTGGAGGCACTGAAAGCTTATAGGTCTTCAACCTGTTCTATCAGAACCTGAAAAAGCACAATGCAAAATACCTCAAGAGCGCAACCATCAGACCAGCCTAAAATTTCAGAAATGTACAGAGTCCAGTCCTAACAGCAAGCCCAATGTCATGAAGTAGGCTAAAAAAATGAGCAAACAAAAAAAGATCCAAAGCATGATAAGCTATCATGGTGAAAGGGAGATTGAAGATACAAACAGAAGGAAAAGAATAACTCCAAGTAAAGACTCAGAGTTAAACTAATTTAGGGTACAACTTCAACTCAAATTTTTGGAAGAGATGAAGGGAGAGTTTTTTTTTATGTGAAAAAATTCTACAAATGGAATGAGGGTGCTCAAGGGAAATTTTTGAAAAGGAAATGAAAGCAATGGAGGAAAGAATAAGAAAGGGAATTAACAGTTTGACACAATAGGTACAACCTTGAACCAAACTCCTTAAAAATGAGAATGGACCTAATAGAAGCCAATGATGTCAAGAGCCAAAAAGAATTATTAAAATCAGTCAAGAAGCTAAAAAATATGGAAGTAAACATAAAATAATTCATAGCAAATACAAGTGACCAGAAAAACATATGGTGTAGAAAAAATTAATTAATGGGCTGTCTTAATGCCATGACCAAAAAAAGAACTGAGACATCTCATTTCAGGAAGTCTGAAGAAAAGCTCTCCAATTTTTTAGATCCAAAGGGTAAAGTAGAACTAGAAAGTATTCACTGGGCATCTCCAAAAGAAACCTAAAATCAAATCCCAGCAACATCATCTCCAAAATCCAGAGCTTCCAAGTCAAAGGAAAAAACACAGCAAGCAATCAGAAAGAAAGAATTCAGGCACTTAGGAGCCAATCAGGATCACACAGGATTTAGTAGCCATAACCAGAAAGGAGTAGAGGGTTTGGAATATCGTATTCCAGAAGGCAAGGAAGATGGGATTATAGGCAAGAAAATATTACCTAGAAAAACTGAATAAAATCTTATTGGTCAGAAAATGGATTTTTAATGAATTAGCTGATGTCTAAGGCAAAAGCTAGAGAAATTTTGAATTTCGAATTCAGGAATGAAAAGAAGTACAAAAATGTAAATATGAATGAATAACAATAAAGGACTAAAGAAGGATATAAGCTACTTATATTCAAATACAGGGGTGGAAGACATGATACATGTATGCCCTCTGAACACTATCATCATCAAGGTTCATAGAGGGTGCCCAATTAGCAAAGGTCTAGGAGAGGTGTTATCACGTCTTCATGAACTTTAAAAAAGAATAGGCAGAGAAGGGAAGAATACAGCACATGAGTAGAAAGAGAAGGGGAAGGAAGGTTAGAGATAAATGATAATTATGTCACATAGTAAAAGGAGCACAAGTAGATATCTATATGGACAAGGAGGAGGGGTGGGGTATGGCTGACCCTTAAACTCACTTTCGAATGAACTAATCAAAAGTAGAAAGAATACACAGACACAGAATGAGGTACAAAAATACATCTACTCAGCAAGAAAAAAGGAGAAAAGTGGAAGGGGAAGAGTAAATTAGGAAAGATAATTTCTATATAAAAATATTTATAATTTTTGAGGTGACAAAGTGGGAATCTGGGGGGACATAATTTTTGGAATGGATAAATAAGTTACAGCATATAAATGAAATGGAATGTCAATGTGCTGAACCCTTTTCAGCATAATGACCAACCAGAATTCTTAGGACTAGTGGTAAAACATGCTCTGCATCTCCTGAAGGAGAGGTGAGGGACTCAGAGTGGAGAATAAAACACACATTTTTGGACACGTCCTATGCAGACATTTGTTTTGATGGACTGTACGTGTTTATAATGGGGTTTATTTTTCTCATGATCTTAATTCTGTGGGAGGGTGAGAAAGTGACTAATTAAAAGAAACGACATTTGAATCTATTTCCCAAGGCTATCAGGGAAAAAGGAAAAGCACCCACATGTTCCAAAATATTTTTAGCAGTTCTTTTTGTCCAAAAATAGGAAATTGACGGTATGTTCACCAATTGGGGATGATTAAATAAATTGATATATAATTGTGATGGAATACTACTATGTCATAATAAATAATGAACAGGTTAATTTAAGAAAAAAAACTTATAAAGATTTACATGAGATAATTATAAACTAGTAGAACCAAATGAACATTATATATAGCTACTGATTTAATATTTGAAGAATAACTTGTGAATATTCATTTCCAGAGAATGAACTGAAAAGTGGAAAGATGAAGGACATAATTTATATGTTTATCTTTTTGCCAGATGATACTATCTGTGGTTTGGGAAGGGGAGAGAAGGGCTGAGATACCTAGAAATGAAATCTATGAATAACATTTTATTAAAAAAAAGAAATAATAATAATGAAATCTGGAAAAAGGAAAGGCTTGGGGGAGAGATATTAAGTTCAGTTTGGGATATGTTGAGTTTAAAACACATTGAGATGTTCAGTAGACATTTGGAGATGTGGTACTAGAAATAAGGAGAAAGGTTAGTATTTTTTGTTGTTGTTGGAGAACCCTCAACTCAACTCAATAGAGTTGGGCCCAAAGTCCAGAAAGTTACCAGGGTGTGCTGAGTAGAGAAACAGCAATATTCCTCTGCCCCGAGATCATACCTGTTGGGTTTCTCTTGATGTAGGTTTGGAAGACAAAAAATACTGCCTCCAAATTACCTCATCTTGGCTGCCTTCAGCACTGGGATTGCCTTTGCTCAGTCATTCCCCATTTACTGCAGTTGTCGATTCCTTGTTGGGTTTTCCATGGCAGGAATCTTACTTGGCCATTAATGGAGCTCTTAGTAAGTCTTCTCTGTGGAACTTTTTCAATATTTGCATTTGTTCTATGAGATCTGACCTTTGTCTAAAATGAATCTTCTGCTGGGGTTTCCTTTGAGTCATGGAAAGTATCTCCAGCCAGTGGCGGCCTCTGACAGTAGTCATTTTTCATCTGGGCTCCAGTATGGGACATCTGTCTCTTGGGATTCTGGCCTATGGCATCCAGGAATGGCGCAACCTCCAGCTGGCAGTGTCTGTTCCCTTCTTTGCCTTCTTCGTCATCTCTTGGTAAGTACCTCCTGGACTCTTGTTTTCTCTCCAAGTTGGCTGGAGATGGAGGATGAAGAACCTCAAACAAATAGGAAAGTTCATTTCAGCATGTTTCAAATCTCCTAAGAGGATGGGGACTATTTGCCATCAGGGACTCGAGTCCAAGTAAGGAATTAAAACCTACGCATGGATGAGGTAGACTTGAAGTCAGACGTTTTCATCAAATTATCTCTAAGTTATAAGAAATGAAGAAAAAAAAATGGAAGTCATTGGTGACAGACTTTTCCCCAAAGTACCAAAAAGAATTTCCCAAACCACAAGGGTGAGATAGAAAAATGTTTCAATTTCCAGGCAAAAGGATTGTTCAAATCCCACCTCTGCCACTTATAAGGTGAGTAACTTTGGACAAATCACTTCCTCTCCCTATATCCCAGTTTTCTCTTATGGAAAAGGAATATGTCAGTCTAAGAGACCTTTATGATTCCTTCTAGTTCTAAAGCCATAATTTTAAGTTAAGATGGTTGCTGAAGTTCCTCCTAAATCTAAATCTATAGGCAAATTCCCTCCCCATTTCCTAGGCAGCTAGACCATATAGTGGCTAGGGGACTGACCCTGGAGTCAGGAAAACTTCAGTTCCAGGCCTACCTCAGACACTTACCAGCTGTTTGATTCTGAGGAGGTCAATGAGTCTTCCTGGGCCTCAGTTTCCTCATCTGTAAAATGGTGAGAATACCAGCACCTACCTCCCAGGATTGTTTTAAGAATCAATTATAATTAAACTCATGTTGATCTGCAGAAGGCACGTTGCAAGAAAATTTAAAATGATTCAGAGTGCAAGAAGTCAATATCTATTTTAAAGTGCATGAGCACGAGATATAATCATTTCAGAAAATAGAAATCACCCACTTTGTGCATTACCTGGATAGAAGCTGTTGATTATAATTTCTTTTTTCTTTTTCTGTTGTTTACTCATATTTTTCCTTCCCCTCCCCCCCCCCCCCCGTAATTGGCTATAATTGTACTCCTCTGAGTATTTGCTGGATCTGTGAGTTTGGGCTATTCTGTCCTGAAGGGGCTTCTTCTCTGCTTTGCTTATTGACTAGGTTAGGCTGATGGTATTAATGAGCCCTGAGGTCAAATCTTCTCCAGCTGGTAGCAGAAGCTGAAGGTGTATGGAAAGGTGTGGAGGCTAAAGGGAGCGGGCTTCTCACTCTGCTATTAGAGCGTTCTCTAGAGCAGGGGTCCCCAAACTCTTCACACAGGGGCCAGTTCACTGTCCCCCAGACAGTTGGAGGGCCAGACTATAAAAAAAAAAAAACTGCATAGCACTGTCTGGGATAGCGGAGGCTGCAGCGCTGGCTGGGGTGGGCCTGTCACACCTTGCACACCCATCACTGCCACCACTATACCGGGCAGCAGAATACACAGTGTGGAATCCCCTCCCCCAGATCACCGCTCACCATGCTGACGTCTTCCATTGTGCAGCCACATAATCCTTTGTGCCTCGTTCTCCTTCAGTTACTCTCAGAACAAGGAGCCACACAAAGGATTACGTCACCGGAAGTAGTACTGTACATGAGCGATGCTGCCACATACAGTGCTCCTCTCACTGACCACCAATGAAAGAGGTGCCCCTTCCGGGAGTGTGGTGGGGGCCGGATACATGGCCTTGGGGGGCCACTTGTGGTCTGCAGGCCCTAGTTTGGGGACCCCTGCTCTAGTGGTTGCAGCCTTCACCCTCAGAGCTTAATCAGCAAGGCTTCCAGATTAGTCTATGTGGGAGGGGTGCTGGAGATTAAGCTTTCTTGACTTCTGAAGGCTTCTTACCTGCCCTATTGATAAAATTAAGCCTGGGTGGAGTTGATCTTTGGAGCAAGATGTACCATGAGGCCAAAACCTCTAGAAAGGGAGGGGGGCAAAATGGAGCATTCTGGCTGCAACTAGGCTGCCCTCTCTGTACTTCCCTTCCAGCTGCCTCCTTGTTGTCTGTATTCAACACCCTGAGCCTGGCACAGCTGTGCCAGCAAGGCCCTCCCTCCAGACTAGCCCCCTTGCCCACCCAGAGATTCCAGGGACCACTGGAGACTCAGCACAGTAGGTGGGGAGGGGTCCTGGGACCTTCCTCTTCCTTTCCCTTGAACCCAAGAGTTCAAGAATTCAGGATTTTTTTTTTTGGTGTACCTTTTAAGTGGAATCCAGCAGGAGGGTCCCCAAACTGTCCTGTTGTTAGATTTGGTTTTCTGTCCCCTCAAACCATTTTGTTTTTGATTGGTGTGGAAGGGTTTTGAGAGAGGTCTGGATTTTTGCTGCATCTAAGTGGCCATCTTCCCAGAATCCTCAATTTAAAAAAAAATCTCAAATATCATACAAGTGCATAAATGTATAAACACAAGTGTAGAGTGTAGAATAACACAAAGACCCTGGAAATAGGGATATGGCAATAATTCTGCACTGTCCAGAGAAAATTGGGCAACATTATGAGAAAATTGAAAGTGCAAAATGCAATTAGTTGGCACAGGAATTTAAGGATTAAGCACAAGGAAGGAGGATGGGTTGAATATATAGGAATGAATAAAAATATTTTACTACTTATAATAGTAGAATATAACTATTTTAATGTCTTTTTTTAGCAAACAAATGAGTAATTATTTAATTTAATTTTATAAGAATATGGGAAATATGTTTTTATTGTTTATAGCTTGTTATTGTATTGACTAGAAAAAGATAAAGTGGCTAATTACATTTTTAACTTTATTTTTATTTCATTTGTTATTTTTATATACAAAATGTTCATTTCTGACTCCAGTGGCTTGAATGCAGACACTGAGCTAAATCTTTTAAATGTTAATGGGATAAACTTAAGATATCTTATATAAAAAACAACTAACCTAAAAAACAGATCAATAAAAGGAAATTTTAAAATCACTGGACTCCTAGAAAAAATTATTAAAAACAAACAAAAAAAACATGAAGGGGGAAGCTGGGTAGCTCAGTGGATTGAGAGTCAGGCCTAGAGATGGGAGGTCCTAGGTTCAAATCTGGCCTCAGACACTTCCCAGCTGTGTGACCCTGGGCAAGTCACTTAACCCCCATTGCTTAGCCCTTACCACTCTTCTGCCTTGGAACCAATACACAGTATTGATTCCAAGACGTAAGGTAAGATTTTTTATAAAAACAAACAAAACAACAACAAAAAAACATGAAGAATCTATTTTGGGAACTCATGAAGGAAAGCTGACAGATTTATTAGAAACAGAACAAAGCAAAGACAAAAATAATATGTTGATCACTAACTGAAAGCAATCCTACAAGGAACAGTCCCAGAAATATAATAGCCAAAATCTATAATTTCTATGGTTAAGAAAAAAAGCAATATATAAGTATATATGAAGAAGAAATGCAAATGCCAAGGAACCATAGCCAGGATCCCAAGAGATCTGAAAGTTTCTACTATAAATGAAAGGAGAGTTTGGAATACAATATTCTAAAAGGTAAAAGATTGGGGTTTCAAACAAGAATAATTTATCCCATAAGCATGAGTATGAACCTACTGGGAAAAAAGGATCTTTAATAGATTAGAAGACTTTCAAGCATTTCTAATAAAAAGAATAAAACGGAGTAGAAATATGTATGTATTGCATTCCCCAAAATATATGTGTAAACACACATGTATATAATGAGTCTACAAAAAATGTACAAAATCAATGAGTGACAAAAGCTCATCATTTAAAAAAGAAAACTGGCTGGTTGACAAATCCTGCGAAGAACTGAACTGAAGGCAAACTCTAATTGATTTCTCTTCCTTTATACAAGGACTAAGCCTGAAACTTGGCTTTGAGTCTAAAAATTATTAAATGTTGTTGTTATAGCCAAATAAGAGCTAGTATATTGAAACTAAACTGTTATTGATAAGCTGTTATATCCAAGTAGTAGCTGTTATTGGTAATAATAATTATAGGCAGTTGATAAACTTCCTGAAGCAGTTTAACACAACCCTTACTTATTTGGAGGAAAGGTAGGGAGAGGAAGTAGGAAATAGGAGTTATATCTATTAATCTTATATTGTGTCTAAAGCTATACTAAAATATCTAAATAAACCACCTAAGTTCTAACTGCTTTCTTTGCAGTTTCTTCTTGTCTGCCAAGGCAGACCTACACTTATCTACTCTCACTGACTAAAGATAATAATTTCTATCTAACTAAACTGTTCTAATTAATAAAATCTTCTTTAACCTCCTTAAAATCAAAACTGTCAAAATATAACTGTCAGAATCTCTTGGCAGAGAGACACTGACACAGGCCCACTCCCAAGTCAGAGAGAGTGGACAGAGCACCTCTGACAGTCTCCTTCTCCCTCCAGGGGAAAAGCTCTCCAGAAATAGACTTTAACTCAAATTCGTAGATGTTTCCCAAATTCTCAGTCACTGTCTCAAAATAACCATCAGATCTTATTTGTCTGAGAGAAATGATCCAGCAACCCTGTTCTCAAGGAAGTCAGAGAAATTGCTCCCAGAACTCCCAGAATTCTCTCTCTCTCTCTCTCTTTTTTAATCATAGGTCTCTTAAAGTGACAGAGTGCTATTGAGAAGACTCTGCTCTTAAAGAGCCCAAGTGACATAAATAAAATTCCTTATAATAATGTCATAAATGGACAGTGACAGGTTGTAGTGTTGAAGACCTGAAATCTTGTCAGCCTGTCAGTAGGAGTTGCTCTCACTTGAGGAATAGTTAATAACCAAGCAGATCCAGGAATAGATATAAACCAAATACAGTGCAACTTCCCTTGAATCAAGTTTTTGTTGATGTCATTCTTCTATCAGCATTTGTACAACTGATAGAAGAAGTGAATTCTCATTGAATTATGAATCTGAGATGATTATTCAAGATGAGACAGAGTAGGAGGATATTTGCTCCCACTTAGAATCTCCAGGAATGAAAGGATGGGGTAAATGCTGTCTCCTCTATTGACAATTATAAAGACTTTTCCTGAAAAATCTATTTGACCATCTATTAGGGAGGGCAGATTTGAGATAAAAGCAGACACATCTTGCCTCACTTAGAGACTTTTTATTATTTTGATGTTAAAGGATCATTCTATTGCAGATATGAATAACATGGAAATAGCTTTTGAACAATGATACATGTATAACTGTAAGGGTTAAAATTAAGGATCTGACTAAAATATATGATAATTATAAACCTTATATTTACAAAAGAGGTAGAAAGAGTGAAAGTAGAGAAATACAAAAGGGGAGAGAAGACAGCCTATCTAACTAAATATTGTTCCAGTGCTTGGCTCAGCCAGGACTTACTAATCTTCAACGGGAATTAAACTCTCTCCAGAAGACAGGAAGGGAAAGCCAGCTATCCACTCACCCTCACCCAAGTTCCCTCCAAGAGATAGGTCAAAACAATGACTTGAGCTGAAAGTGACTCCTGAGGCTGACTATTTTCCTTGAGCTGGCCTTCTCCCTTGAAGCTGACCTCCTTCTTGGAGTCCAACTCCTTCTTGGAATTGACTTTCTTTTTGGAGTTGTCTTCCCTAGCCCCAGAAATTCAGGGCCTTTTATAGTGGCTCCATGTCCCTTCCACCTTTCATAAGGGCCAATCACAGTTTCCAAAATTGTCTAGCACTGTCCAGGGGGGTTACAGCTTCCTGACTGAACAGTTTCTGAGAGTGTGAACTCTTAAAAGTTTTCTACTGAGTTAAAAAAAAGGTGGAGCTCTTCCAAGTATCTTGCTGGCTTTTCACCTAGCACTAAGAGCTCTTCCACCTAGTTCAAGCTTGTGTTGATTCAATCAACAGGTAGACAAAGGAGAATTAATTCTGCCTTCACAATCTAGTGAGGTACTTAAGTTAGTGTTACCTCAGGATAGACAAGTAGAGGAAAGAATTCTCTTTCACATAACCCATTAGAAGTGCTTGTTGGATTCAAGAGGGGGAAGAAAGTAGGAGGAGAAGGGATCATGAATCATGGAAAAATATTCTAAATAAAGAAAGGGGAAAAAAAGATTTTTTTATCAAAGAGAACAAAATCAGGAAGGACTAAAGTTGATCAGAAACTAGTTATCCTTTCAGAGATCTGTAGTAAAGGATGATTGGAGATGAGAGCTTTTACACATGAACATTCTTTTGTACATTAAAGTAATTCAAAATGAGCTGTTGTAGAGTTAAAAAAAAAACCCTAACTATGCTAAACACCAGAATGTGCCTTTAGGCAAGTAGATAATGGAGAATTAACTGTATCTCTCATGCATTATTTAATTAGGTGCTGGCCAGAGTCTGCTTGATGGATGATTGTCCACAATAAGTTAGATGATGCCTTAAAGATGCTCAGAAAAGTTGCAAAAGTCAATGGAGTAAAGGATTATAGCCTGACTATAGAGGTGAGAGGGGAAGAAGGAGGCAGGATTGGGATATGGGGAATGGTGGCTGTTCAAGTCAAAATGAGTAAACAATTGACTCCCAAGAAGAAAGTCTTGGATCCAGCTCCAAGTCTCAGTGAGACAGGATTAGGTAAGGGATTAGGTTGGGCACTTTAATCTACACTTGAGAAGAATATGGCCATGGGGATTAAGGATCACTTCAGGACAGAGAGAACTTATCTGTTTGAACACATCAAGCTCTGGACCTCTGGCCTCATAGCGGCCTTGACTATACACGGCGCAACCAAGGTTCTTTTGCTCACACATGGCAAATCTGGAGGAATAATCCTCATGAAATTTGTAGGAAATTTGTTGAATGATTTATGGTCTAGTAAATTATAGGAATAAATACAGGAAAAGAAGTTAGGCACATAAGCTCAAACCCAGTAGGCAATGGGGACATAATACAAGATTTTTCAGTCAGGAAGCGAGTTTGAATTACTCATCAGCCCCATCCTGGCTGTGTCATCAATGGAGTCATTTCATCTGTCAGGCTTCAGGTTCTTCATCTGTATATAGCTTTTAGGAGAATTTCCTTAACTCAGAAATGGGTCATACAAACAGGACCGCCACCTCCTCCTGACCCAGGTTCTTACATTTTGAATAGAAAATGGGACCAAATACACACAGAAGCTACAAGTAAAATGTCCTCTGTCTGAGCTAAAGCCTCAGCCTACTACTGCACTGGCACAAGAAGGAGAGGAAAAAAAATACTAGAGAAGCATGATGTTCTCTTTGTGGAACTACATCCTTGAAAACCATAGCTCATGAGCCCCCACTGGAATGGTGGTCTTTATTGTTCAGCTTGAGCACAATCCAAACTAAAGGCATTTCAAGGAATAGCCTAATAAGAAAGTATCAATAAAACTTTTGTCCACAAACCTGGGGAACTCTTCCCCACAACTATACTAATGAGCATTCACGTGTAGAGTGGACATGTGTAGGGAACCGGAAATCATAGAACAATAAATCCCCATATAAGGGGTTCTAGAAACCATCTAAACCATCCCAAAGATGAGGAAACTGGGATCCAGACAGGTTTTTAGTGAGTCTCCGAAGTTCACATGGCTATTAAGGGAGGGATCTGAACCCAGGTTTTCTGACTCCAGAGTCAGCATTCTTTCTGCAATGCTATGGATGCAGACAGAGGCACAGACACAGGAAATGTGTGCGATCAGGGCAGATTCATGGACCAAATAGTCACAGAGTTGAAGCTGGAAGGGACCTCACACGCCTTCATGTTACAATGATGTCTCTGCTCATTATCGTCCCAGGCTGATCCTGTGTGGTTTCAAAGGTCTCAGTGGGATTCCTTTAATCCTGTGGCCACAGGCATGGCACCACTGAACATAGCATTATAGAAGTTGCTTAATAAGTCTTTGGGGCATTAACCAATGAGTTCTCATTTGGTTCCATTCCCAGCCTAGAATTCTCCGCCCCTCCCCCCCAATCCTTCCTGCTTCTTCTACCCTTCTAGACTCCAACCTCCAGATTGACTCTACCCTTGGCTATCTTCTCTAAAGGCTTTGAGATCCACCATGGAGAAGGAGTCAGATGCAGCACAGACCCATTACACCATGTTGGATGCAGTCCGCTTTCCTATCCTGCGCACGAGTCCTCTGTTTGTCCATTTCAGGATAGGTTTCCTCTAATGTATGAGGAATTGAAAGCTGTAATCACTCCCAAAGGAATGTCTCCAGTGGACACAGTAGATAAGCAGAAGAAAAGGACAGATTGGCCAGCTGCAACCTTCTGTCTCGGATTCATAGAACTATAGAACAGTAGAGGCAGAAAGGACTTCAGAGGCTATCCAATTCATCCTGAACCTAAGGAAGTCACTCATCAGGATTCCCTCATCTTAGTTCCACTAAGAGGTAATGGCTTGTGCTTGCAAACCTCCAATGGGAGGGAGTCCATTATCATTCCATTCTGATAGTTTTCAGACAGGTCTAACTATTATGAGATTTCTCTTTACATAGAGACTAAATCTCAACTCAATTTGGGCAGCTAGATGTTGGCTTTCATTGTCCTCATATATCTTGATGGTCAACCTCCACCTAATAATCTGTTTCCCCCTCCTGATCCAAGTTTGTTGGTTTCTCTCTGCTTTCCTCACTGTCTGCTGCAGTTCCTCAGCACTAATGTCTTTTTATGGGTTGGCTCTGGACACACAGAACTTGGGGCAGAATATTCAAATGCTCCAGATTGTTTTTGGTGTGTCAACTGTTGTAAGCAAGTTTGTAGCCTTGTTTTTCATGAACCACTTTGGCCGTCGAACAGTAATAGTGACTTCCCTCCTTTTTTGCTATACTGCTCATATTTGGCTATGGATTTCTGAGCCAAGGTAAGAAAATGGGCTTTGGGGAAAAGGGAAAAGGGAAGTGCTTCATATGATCAGAATAAGCTTAGGGTCCAGTGGACAGAACAGAGGCAGTTAGGTGGTCCAGTAGATAGAGCCAAATGGATAGAGTACTGGGTCTGGAGTCCACATGACCTAAATCCAGTCTCAGATACTTACCTACCTGTGTGACCCTAGACAAGTTAACATCTATATGCTTGTAAAATAGGAATAAAAATACAAATTACCTCCCAAGGTTCTTGACAGGATCAAAGAGATAATATTCAGAAAGTGCTTAGCCCAGTACCGGGAACATGGTAGGCTCTATAGAAATGTTAGCTGTACTATTATTTTTAATATCCAATCATCATCATCTTGGAGGAGGAGCTCCTGACCCATCCTTAAGACTGGCTTAGATGAGGGTTTTCTGGACAGAGCAAACTTCCCACTTTGGAGTGTAGGGGCACCGAAATGAATCTGGAGCTTGGGGTCTTGATACTGCCAGGGGGCCACAGGGGCAAAGATGTACCTCTGGTCCCCTTTGTTATGCCCTTAAAGGTCTTGGAGCAAAAATAAATGGTCAGTATAGATTCTCTGAGTGTTAGTTTCTTAGAGGCATAGCAGAAGGAGATCTAATCTCAAAGCCAGGGAGTGCCTCCCATTTACACTGCATATCTCTTATAGAAGCAGAGATGTTTGCATGTTGTATCCCCATTAGAATATGAGCTTTTTATGGGCAAGGACCATGTTTTTGACCTTTGTATGCCCAGCCTATAGACAGTCCCTGATATACAATAAGTGCCTTATACATTCTGTCTATGTGACCCAGGGCAAGTCATTGAACTCCTCAGTGCACTAAGCAACTCTCAGACTAGAAATTGCAGGGGGAAAGCCAATCCAAGTTTCTACAGTGAGTTTACTCAGAAAGAGAGAGATGGGTTGATAGGGAGGGGAGGGAGAGAGAGAGAGAGAGAAGAGAGATAAATAAAATGATGGATAGATAAATGAATAGATAGATAGATAGGATGGAGAAATAAATGGTGAACAAATGGTTGCCATATATGTTTCAAATTCAAGTTTGCTGACTTACTAAAAGGCAGTCAGTAGTGTCTCCTGACCAGCAGGGGCTACAAGAAAGGATTTTCCTTGTAGCCCCTGCAAGCCAGGAGACGCTACTAATGGCATCTCAGATGGGACACGAACCCACAATCCCTGGCTTAGGATGAATCTGCCTTGAGCAAGGGCAGCATGGAGTGTCTGCCCAGAGATATCAGTGGTATGACCTTGTGTCTGAAGACCCAGTAACTATACAATCATTTATATTTCTTAGATGTGAATATGCTTGGAATGCTACACAGTCATTGTCAAATTCATCTTTATATTAACCCCCCTCAGCACTTAGCACCAGGCTTTACACAGTGTAGGCGTACTGTAACTCTTTGTTAGATGAGCCAAACAAATAGTAGCTATCACTTATAGAGCACACGAGGGTTTACAAATAGTTTCACATTTATTGTGTCACTTATTCCTCATAGCAACCCTGGGAAATAGGTGCTATGATCCCCATTTTATAGATGAGAAAAGTGAGGCTGAGAGAAGCTGAATGATTTGTTCAGAGTTATCCAACTACTAAGTGTCTAAGACAGGATTTGACTCTAAACCTAGCACTATATCTTTTTACTGCTTACTTACTGCTCAGCTGCCTCTCATGATAAATATTATTAGGATAAATAGATGGATGGGCTCATAAATGAAGGCAATAAATGGATAGATGAATAAATTGAGAGATGAATGCAGGCAAGAATAAGTGAATGGATAGAGAGAATGAGTGAACGAATGGATAAATGAATGAACAAATCAATGGCTCCAAGATGAATTGAACTCGGGATTGAGTGGTTTTGTTCTTCTGCTATATAGAAATTTTGCGTGTGGTTTTGTCCATGATGGCAACTGGCTGTATTATGATCTGCATTTCCTGTTACTGTGTCTGTTTCTTTGAGCTCCTACCCACAGCAGTTAGGTAGGACAGACAATTTGGTAAGAAAAAAAGAAGCAATCATTGCCATTGCTGGGGATGAGAGGAGGAAGAGAGACTCAGTAGACCAGATTCCCCCAGAAAACATCCCTGGGAAGTTCTGTGTCTTCAACTCTCGATGACATAATCAAGTTCTCAGGTTCAAGGTCCAGAGAGGCTGACGCACCTACACCAATCTCAGCTCCCCTCAAACTAAGAAAATCAGACTTTCCTTTGGCTCTGGCTAAAAATGTTGATCTTCCCTGAGATCCAGCGGGTGACTGGTTAACTGAAACCATCTAGGCTGGTATCACACAAGAAAACTCCCAAATCAACATTGGGAACCTTCCCAGCTTGGTGGGATCTGTCATGTCATCTGTCCCATGAAGCCTTTTTTTTTTAATTTTTAAATTTTTAAATTTTTATTTGGTCATTCGCAAACACTATTCATTGGAAACAAAGATCATTTTCTTTTCTTTCCTCCCCCCCCTCCCACCACCTCTCCCATAGCCCACGCGTGTTCCACTGGGTATCACATGTATTCTTGATTCGAACCCATTTCCATGTTGTTGGTATTTGCATTAGAGTGTTCATTTAGAGTCTCTTCTCAGTCATATCCCCTCAACCCATGTAGTCAAGCAGTTGCTTTTCTTCGGTGTTTTTACTCCCACAGTTTATCCTCTGCTTGTGGATAGTGTTTTTTAGATCCCTGCAGATTGTTCAGGGTCACTGCATTGCCACTAATGGAGAAGTCCATTACGTTCGATTGTACCACAATGTATCAGTCTCTGTGTACAATGTTTTCCTGGTTCTGCTCCTCTCACTCTGCATCACTTCCTGGAGGTTGTTCCAGTCTCTATGGAATCCCTCCAGTTCTTTATTCCTTTGAACACAATAGTATTCCATCACCAACAGATACCACAATTTGCTCAGCCATTCCCCAATTGATGGGCATCCCCTCGTTTTCCAATTTTTGGCCACCACAAAGAGCGCAGCTATGAATATTCTTGTAAAGTCTTTTTCCTTATTATCTCTTTGGGGTACAAACCCAGCAGTGCTATGGCTGGATCAAAGGGCAGACAGTCTTTTATCGCCCTTTGGGCATAGTTCCAAAATGCCCTCCAGAATGGTTGGATCAATTCACAACTCCACCAGCAATGAATTAATGTCCCTACTTTGCCGCATCCCCTCCAGCATTCATTGCTTTCCTTTGCTGTCATGTTAGGCAATCTGCTAAGTGTGAGGTGATACCTCAGAGTTGTTTTGATTTGAATCACTCTGATTATAAGAGATTTAGAACACTTTTTCATGTGCTTATTAATAGTTTTGATTTCTTTGGCTGAGAATTGCCTGTTCATGTCCCTTGCCCATTTATCAATTGGAGAATGGCTTGATTTTTTTGTACAATTGATTTAGCTCTTTGTAAATTTGAGTAATTAAACCTTTGTCAGAGGTTTTTATGAAGACTATTTGCAAATTTGTTGCTTCCCTTCTGATTTTAGTTACATTGGTTTTGTTTGTACAAAAACTTTTTAATTTGATGTAGTCAAAATTATTTATTTTACATTTTGTGACTCTTTCTAAGTCTTGCTTGGTTTTAAAATCTTTCCCTTCCCAAAGGTCTGACATGTATACTATTCTGTGCTCATCTAATTTACTTATAGTTTCTTTCTTTATGTTCAAGTCATTCACCCATTCTGAATTTATCTTGGTGTAGGGTGTGAGGTGTTGATCCAAATCTAATCTCTCCCACACTGTCTTCCAATTTTCCCAGCAGTTTTTATCAAATAGTGGATTTTTGTCCCAAAAGCTGGGGTCTTTGGGTTTGTCATAAACTGTCTTGCTGAGATCATTTACGCCAAGTCTATTCCACTGATCCTCCTTTCTGTCTCTTAGCCAGTACCAAATTGTTTTGATAACCACCACTTTATAGTATAGTTTGAGATCTGGGACTGCAAGTCCTCCTTCCTTTGCATTTTTTTTCATGATTTCCCTGGATATCCTTGATCTTTTGTTCTTCCAAATGAACTTAGTTATGGTTTTTTCTAATTCAGTAAAGAAGTTTTTTGGTAGTTCAATGGGTATGGCACTAAATAAGTAAATTAATTTGGGTAGGATTGTCATTTTTATTATGTTAGCTCGTCCTACCCATGAGCAATCAATGTTTTTCCAATTGTTTAGATCTAGTTTTAGCTGTGTGGAAAGTGTTTTGTAGTTGTGTTCATATAGTTCCTGTGTTTGTCTCGGCAGATAGATTCCTAAGTATTTTATATTGTCTAGGGTGATTTTAAATGGAATTTCTCTCTCTATTTCTTGCTGCTGAGATGTATTGGAAATATATAGAAATGCTGATGACTTATGAGGGTTTATTTTGTATCCTGCAACTTTGCTAAAGTTGTTGATTATTTCGAGTAACTTTTTGGTTGATTCTCTAGGATTCCTTAAGTAAACCATCATATCGTCTGCAAAGAGTGATAACTTGGTCTCCTCATTGCCAATTTTAATACCTTCAATTTCTTTTTCTTCTCTAATTGCTACTGCTAGTGTTTCTAGTACAATATTAAATAATAGAGGTGATAATGGGCATCCTTGTTTCACTCCTGATCTTATTGGAAAGGCTTCTAGTTTATCCCCACTGCAGATAATGTTTGCTGATGGTTTTAGATATATACTGTTTAGTATTTTTAGGAAAGGCCCTTCTATTCCTATACTTTCTAGTGTTTTCAATAGGAATGGGTGTTGTATTTTATCAAAAGCTTTTTCTGCATCTATTGAGATAATCATGTGATTTTTGTCAGTTTGCTTGTTAATATGGTCAATTATGTGGATGGTTTTCCTAATATTGAACCATCCTTGCATTCCTGGTATGAATCCTGCCTGATCATAGTGGATGACCCTTGTGATGACTTGCTGGAGTCTTTTTGCTAGTATCCTATTTAAGATTTTTGCGTTTATATTCATTAGGGAGATTGGTCTATAGTTTTCTTCCTCTGTTTTTGTCCTGCCTGGCTTTGGAATCAGTACCATGTTTGTGTCGTAGAATGAATTTGGTAGAACTCCTTCTTGGCCTATTCTGTCAAATAGTTTGTTTAATATTGGGATTAGTTGTTCTTTGAATGTTTGATAGAATTCATTTGTGAATCCATCTGGACCTGGGGATTTTTTCTTAGGGAGTTCTTTGATGGCTTGTTCAATTTCTTTTTCTGAAATGGGGTTGTTAAGGTAATTTATTTCTTCCTCTTTTAGTCTAGGCAATTTATATTTTTGTAAGTATTCATCCATATCCCATGAAGCCTTTGAGGACTCATGATGTCCTATGAGTCTCAGAGAAGAATTTGAGATGAAACACATGGAATTATTTCCCTAGAAGTAAGATTAGAGCCAACCTCAAGAATTAGGCAACCTAAAACAAGAATAGCTCCAGCTATACACCATGAACTAGTAGAATGGATGTCTATTGCCAACAAACCTGTGGACATCAGGCCATTTGATGTCTCGCTGGTTTGAACACGGACCTGAAATGTTTGTTCAAAGACAAGCCAATTTCCTAGAATAATAGTCCCTGGCATTTATTCAACACCTTCAGCATTTCACAAAGATTCAGACAGGTTGTGAAGAACACTTGATGGTGCAATGGCTGTTCTGGTCCTAGAGTTGGGCAAATCTAAGTTCAAATCTAGCTTCTGATCCTCTTACTGGTTGTGTGACCCTGGGTAAATCACTTAACCTATATTTGTGTAAAGGTTCCCTATTGGTAAAATGGGAATGATAATAGCACCTACTTCCTAGAGTTAGGAATATCCAGTGAGATAACATAAGTTATGCACTTTGTGAACCTTAAAACCCAGTTCTTATCATAATGATCATGTCAAGGATGAGCCCATTAACTGGGATTGGCCAATAAGAACCTGGACCTTATGAGCATTCCCTCAATCTGAAACAACCCTGGTATGAATGTTGGGATATAGGCAGGTATTCTGTGAGTATGTTCAATCAGCTTCTAATGGTCCTTTCTGGATAGCCATTGATCTAGCAGTTGATATGTAGGCAAAAGGCCCATCTAAATTTCTCCCCTTATTCTTCTCCCTCTCTCCTTCCTAGCTAAGCATCTCACAGAAAAAAAAGAAATGTTCAAAACAAAAAGAGGAATAAGTGGAGAAGCCACTAAGACTGATCAGTGCTTTGAAAAAAGGCTGAAGATGTGCTATTTCCTACCACAGAACTGTACTCCGTAAAGGCATGGGGGGGCGCATGAAAGTGTGTCTTCTCATAACTCCTCCTTGTGTTGTTCTTTCTATTGATATTGCTGCCCTTATTGTGCGTACTGTTTCCCTAGCTTTTCTAGAAACTCTAGAAACCTACAGTCCCTTCCCTAAAGAAACTGACACTCTGCTAGGACTAGAAATGGGAGAGAATGGTGACACCCTTCATAAGGTGCCACCAATGGAAGAGTTTCTTCCTTCCTAGTGATGAAGGACCTTCATCTTTAATATCAGAGAGAAATAGGAAAAGTTAGGCCATCAAAGGCATGATCAAACCATCATATGAGCTTCCTTGTTGACATAAATATTTGAGGATTGAGCAACATTTTCCCCTCCAAATGTATCCATTCCAAGAGTTTCTGAGCCTCCTGTAGTTTAGAAGGAATCCAGTACTCTAGAAATAATTCCCAAGGACTCTGGACTCTATTAGAGAGGGGGAAGGGAAGGGAATATTGCCCAGGTGTTGAGAGTAAGACAATCAGGCCTTTTTTGTTCTGACAGGGAAACCTGCTTGGGACTCATTCTCATGGGGGAAAGATCTGGGGAGATCCTGGCCCCACTAGTGGATACATTCAAGCACTACATTCCAGTCCTGCCACAGATCATCTTTGCCGCTGCAGCCATCACTGCCAGCCTTCTGGTCTTCTTCTTCCTCCCTGAAACAAGGAACGAGCCAATGCCTGACACCATCCAGGATGTAGAATGTGGGTGAGTCCTGCCTTGGGAAGGTCACTTAACTTGTCTGAGGTTCATTTTCCTCTTCTATAAAACAGAGAGAGTTGGGCTAAATGAATAAAACGTTGCTTTTATTAGGCTCTTCCTATATTCCCATCCCTGTGTGAAACACAGAGAAAACAAATATGGAGACAAACAGCCTCTACCCTAAAGGGGGCCTTAACAGTCTGCTAGGGAAAGAAAATAGGAAGGAGAGAAGGATGGGCCTGAAAGAGTGTTTTGGCCTAGAAAGCCACAGGGAGACTAAGTGGAGCCACAGGAGAGTCAATTGACTAAGGCCTTTCAGAGAGCAATGGCAGATTGTAGGAAAGGGGTTGGAGATGGGGTATAGGAGAAGTAGAGGGAGGCATGCCAGGACATTGATAGGACAGCTTAGAGGGAAGGAGTGGCATCAGTCTTCACAGCTTTTCTGAAAATCATTCTTCTCCTGCCTAAGGAGATGAAAGGAGTGGGTGTCATTTGCACCGATGGTAAACTGCTTGTAGGCAGAGCCAATACTTGCCTAACAAACACTTGTTGAATTGGGAAACCATTTAAAAAAAACCAAAGGCATCGCTATTAGGTGGTGCCTAAAGCCGTAGTCATTGGAGAGCCTTTGAGCCCATCTCAGCCAAGTTTCCTCCCCCTCAATGAAGGAAGTGTGGTCAGATTCATGGTGCCAGACAAAGCAGATGCTTGCTAAATGCTCATCCCCTTCCTTTCTCTCCTTTACACACATTTGTTATTTTTGTTTGTTTGTTTTGTTTCCATTCATTCCTGGAAAGACACTCAAGACAAGAAGCAAGACCAAGAGATCCAGGTGACGCCAAAGTGGAAATAAGCTGGTTTTAGGGTTTCTCCAGGAGTCTGACAGAGAGAAAAATTACTGTGCTCGCTCATCTGGAGTTTCCTCCACACCCAGTGGGAAGACACTGCATCCAGACTTGATGTCATCAGTGTAGGTCTTTCTTGGATTCCTGGCTTTCAGGAAGTTTCATTAGCATTAGTCAATTAAGAAGCATTAAATATATACTTAGGGTTACCTACTGTTATGTGGTAAAAATCAACTGACCCTCACTCTGTAAGGGACAACAGAATGTCCTGAAATGGAATGTTCTGGGCAAGGTCCCAGGAATTACAGGACCCCTGAAGTATGCCAGTAGTCACGTAGTCACCTACCTTTTATGTCTGTCCAACATCGCCCACCTATTATGCTAAACTAGCCAACATCATTAACAGAATGTTCCAGGTGTCCCTCATCAAGTAACTCAACCATGACTGCTTTAACCAATATAAACTCCACTCTGATTCTGCCTCTTTGGAACCCCTTGATTGGGCTCCCCTAGCAATGCTAGTAATAAACTTCCCTTTGCCTGAATTGCAGTCTCCGTGTGCTCCTTGGGGTGGTCTTCCACTTGGACCCTAACACTATGAGGCAAAAAACCCCAGCAAGATTTGCTGTCAAGAAGCTGACATTTTCTATGAGAAAGAATGCTATCCACATCCAGAGAAAGAACTGTGGGAGCGGAAACTCAGAAGAAAAACAACTGCTTGGTCACATACATGAGTTGATGGGGACATGATTGGGGATGTAGACTCTAAACAATACCCTAGTGCAAATATTAATAGTATGGAAACAGGTCTTGATCAATGACATACGTAAAATCCAGTGGACTGTGTGCTGGCTAGGGGGGGAGAGCGGGAGGAGGGGAGGGAAAGAACACGAGTCTTATAACCATGCAAAAATATTCTAAATCATCTAATTAAAATGTAAAAAAAAAGAAGCTGACATTCTCTCTGGGGAGACAACATGGATAGAGATAATAACAATATATAAGGAAAATTAAAAATCTCAGAGAACCTGTGCCCCTTTACTTGGACCCACCTTGATTCCTTGGCTGAAGTCAGTGACCTGAAGTCCTGCCCTTTGAGTCCCTGCCCCAAGAGGATCCCCCTTGAGCAGAACCTGGATTTCCAAGGGAATTTAGCTGCCTCTGTTTCAGGACCTCCAGGTTGGAAAGGAGACTCAGTGATGATTTCTGATTTTTCCTTCAAGGGATTGGAACCTACTTGGCTTCCTCCATACTCTCCAATCTTTCCTTTTGCATCTAGGATCAAAGTCAAAGTCCTCTGCCAGCCACTTCAATCCTTTCACAAACTGGCTCCTACCAAACTTCTCATTAGTTCCTTTATCACCCCTCTTTTGTGGCCAGATTTATCTTTCAATCTCCCACTTACGTGCCTCTGAACAGGCTGCGCTTTTATGTCTGGGATGTTTTCCCAACTTACTTTTACCTCTAACAATCCTTTGGTGCCAAAACAATGGAAGAACATTCCCATGCTCCTGGTTATTAGTGATCTTCACTGCCTCAAATTGCCTGCTATCGTCATTCATCCATTGGCCGCTTGCCCTGTAGAAGGGAACCCCTTGGAAGGCAGAGACTGTTTTTATTTGGTTTTTCTCTATTTCATACATAATCAACAGGGCGCCAGAATGGCACCCTGTCCAGTAGGCACTTAATACAGGTTCTTTTTATTGAACTGAATTGTTAAAACCAACTTGAAGAGACTTGAAACCATTAGAACTTGGCAGCTGACATAAAACCAGGTGGAATTCACTATGTAAAAGATCAATCTCCAATCTCCATTCATATGGCAAGGAACAATTATCTGAGAACAAGAATGGAGAAAGCCAGGTAGTTCATTTGCCAGTTGATAAATGATTAAATGATACAGAGTTTTAAAAATAAAAAAATCCAAAGTGTTAAGAATATTAACAATAATGATGATTGATTGATAGCATGTTAATAGAGCTTTAAAGTTCTCAAAGCATTGCTTTACAAATATTATCACATTTTATCCTCACAACAACTCTGTCTCCAGTCATCACACACCTAGTTTCTGAAACAGGATTTGAACTCAGGTCTTCCTGATTGCTCATGTAGCGCCTATCCACTGCAGTCCCATGGTCAATAAGTAAAAAATGCTCCAAATTTCTAGTACTTAGAAAAATGTGAAATAAAGCAACAATGACATTCCAGGACACACTCTTCTGATTGGCAAAGATGACAGAATGGAAAAATGATGAGTGATGCACTCCTGGTGGACCTATGAACTAGTCTAGCCACTGAAGGAACCAATTTGGAACTATGTCCTCAAAGCCACTAACAATGGAGACTCTTTGACCCATCAGTACCCCTATATCTCATACCCAAAAGAAATAAAAGAACATTACATATATATAACATATATATCTATATAGATAAAATGTTCGTAAGCTCTTTATATGGCAACAAAGAACTGGAGACTAAGCAGGTGCCCATCAAATGGGAAATGGCTAAACAAATTATGGGTACGAATTTGACATAATACTCTTTCACCATTCAGAAATTGTGGGACATGATTATAGAGAAATCCATTTAAACTGACACAGAGTAAAGTGAGCGAGCGGAACCCAGGGAATCTTTTTTTTTAATAATATAAACAACAGAGTAAACACAACTCTGAAAGACTTAAGAACTCTGTTCAGTGTAATGGCTAAATGGGATTCTAGAAGATTGACGCAGAGTCATTTTCTGATAGAGTGGTGACCCCCTCAAGATGCAGAATGAGGCACACATTTTTGGACATGGCCAATGGGAGAACCTCTCTGGCTTAACTATGCATATTCATTTCTTAGGGATTTTTTTTCCAAAATGAAAGAACTTATTGAAAAATCATAATGATAGTAGCAACAAAGCACGTCTCCTTTAAATCTGAGTTACATTCTCTTAAAAATATAAACAGGGACAGGGAAAAGAGTAGAAACTCAGAATTCCCAAGTAGAGAGGCACAGATGTGGGGAACACATATGACCAAGCCACTTATACGTCCAACAACCTGGGTCCCCTGTTGTCTACTGATACCCTTGTCCTACTTCATGTGGTGGCATGGTATCCCTACAGAAGTCTCCATGGACCTCTTCATAGGTAGGACATGTGGCTTTGGTGCTGAATCCTGGGTTCTTCTATCCCTGATTTTGAGATTAGCAGCCTCTGTCCTGTGATTGGCAAATGAACATGTGTAGTCTCTTCCATCTCCAGCTTTGGACTTAATCTAAATTCTGGCCTAGAGAACTATTGTATGCTCTTGGGAATAACTAGAACCTTAGGACCAGCTATGCATATTTATTACAAGGGCTTAATTTTCTCTTATTTCATTGAAGGAAGAAGTTCAATGAGGTAGAGACTAGAGATAAAGTTCCCAAAAAAAGCCAGAAGGGATAACAGACAAGCAGGACATCTTTGAAAGTGGCATGCTAAATGCATAAAATACTGGGAAAGAAAAAAAAACAGCTTTATACATAGCAGAGATTCAATTTCAAGCCCTGTTCTACAATGTTAATGGAAATGCCTTTTTTAAGCCAATAAACATTTATTGAGTGGCTACTCTGTTCCAGGCACTGTGCTAATCACTCAGGATACAAAAAGTGTCAAAAGACAGTTACTGACTTCCAGGATCTCACAACCCAGTGAGAGAGACAATGTGCAAATAAAAATAGAACATAAAGCTACATATAGGAAATAAGAGTGATGTCACCTAAATTAATGGAGGGGGGGGGAGGCTGCCTGAAGAAGATGAAATCTTAGTTGAGATTTAAAGGAAGCCAGAGAAGCCATGAGGCAGAAAGGAGAAAGGAGAACCTTCCAGGTACAGGAGACAAAAAGATAAATTACCCTGATTGATGATATGGAGTGTCTTGTTCATAGAACAGTGAGTGTCACTGGATCAACTAAAACATGTTGGGGAATGAGGTATAAGAAAGCTGGAGAGGTAGGAGAGGCCTAGGTTATGAAGGGCTCTGAATGCCCAATCAAACATCTAAGTTGTTCTGGAGTCAATAGGAAGTCGATGTATGTCAACACAATTACAAAACTGTCTTTACACAAATAAAGATCCATCTAAATATTTGGAATTTTATTCATTGCTTATGGGTAAGTCAAGACAACATATAAAAATAACAACACTATTTTACTTATTCAATGCCATACCATTCAAATTACCAAAAACCTTATTTTGTAGAGCTAGAAAAAGATCATAACAAAATTCATCTGGAAAAATAAAAGGTCAAGAGTATCAAAAGTGTTTTGCTTCTGACTACCATCCCCTCCATTTGACCTCACTTCTATCCGTCTCACAGCACCCATTCTCTTATCCCTTTCCTTTCTTAATTTCCTATAGGGTAAGATGTCTATACCCACCAGAGTATGTATTTAATTCTGTCCTTAATTAAGGTTCAAGTGACCTGCCCACCCACCCTATCTTCCCATCCATTGTAAAACAAAAAAATTTTTACATATCTTTAGGGGAGATAATTCCCCATAATCTAATACTTCCCCCCCTTCTCCCAGTGTATTCCTCTTTCTCACCTCTTAAAGTTTTAGATATCACCTCATCATATTCAAATCATACTCTTGTCCTCTATATTTCTTTGTGAGGACAGCCCGAGGACTCCATTGAGCAAAGCTCTGGAGAAATGGTAGGTAAAGCCTAAAGACATCCAACAGCAAAGCTCTGGAGGAAGCCATAGTTCATCTAAAGTCAAACACCATGTAGAACATAGTAGACCATGCCTCACCTAAGGCTTCAAGCCCCTCCTTTTCCTCCCCCTCTGCTGAAACTGAATGTTCCTACAAAATTTACTATATGTATGCATTCTTTGGGAATCTGGGTTAGATGGTTATATATTGACATATTGATTTATTAGCCTATAGAAAACTCTGTCTAGATTCAATGAGATAAACCAAATCCATTGTACCAAACTTGTAAATCATTATCTTCCACTGTGAATGTGAAAAGCTTACCTTATCCCTCAGCCTGCATCAGTCTCTCTATAAAATAGAAGCTGTAATCAATAAACTTTGCCTTTATTTGTCATCTGTTCTCAAGGCCCTCCTGATCCCAAGCCTATTTTCTCATGTTCCCCACTGCGATTCGTTTGGTTCTTTTTGACAAATTTCTCCATAAGTTTCCCAAAGTTATATGATTCATGTTGTCTACCTGCTTTCTTCCCTCCCCCCTCTCAGAGTCAACAAGCAATTCAAGCTGGGTTATACATACGTTACCATGCATAGCAGTGAAGTTTTCCAAGAGGTTGTTGCTAATGACCGACAATCAGGAAGAACAGCTGAAATCTCCTAAGCCCACCAGAAAGACTAAAGAGTTTAGCAAGGGCCACAAGAGTCAGGAAGATTCTGCTAGAGACTTGGCAACAGCCTTGGCAAAGATGGGCTCCAGGTGAATCTGTACAAGATCCTACGCGATGATATTCTTGACTTTAATTGTCTAATGGCTTGCTCAGTAGAGCCCAGGGGTTGCCATCCAGTGGTACCTGATTTCTAAGTTGACCTTTGAAATCTTAAGCCACATAAAGGAAAGTAAAGTATTTGGACCTAAAGGTAAACACTTCCCTGACTCCTTCTGGGATCACAATAAGGAGAAATCTGCACTTGGTAATCTCAGTTAAATAGAATAAAGATTAATCAATAAGATGCAGAGGTTAACCAGGAAACTCAGATGAAAGAGGGTTAAAAGTGATTATTTCAAATATAGGGAAATGTTTTTGTAAAATATTGACTTTAGGTAATTCCATCTGTTTGTAATTAGGTAATTGTATCTGCTTCATTACTTGAATAGATTAGCTCAGCCTCTTTAGAGACAGCAGCTGCCTCATATATTTACTAACCGCGCAACCGTTGGCAAATCATTTCCCTTTTGTCTGCCTCAATTTTTCCACCTTTGAAATGAGGATAATCACACTTTCCTGTGAAGTTAGTACTAGAGATGTTGTTGTTCTCATTTTAGTATTGTGTAAACTGAGGCTCAGAGTGGAGAAATAGCAATGGAGAAATCTGCCACCTCCCTGGAGTATGTCCCAAAAGCAGAACAGAGAATTTCCCAAGACTCATTATGATATTCCCTTATGGCTAGAACCAAATGACCATGAAGGGTGCCAAAATGGCTACCAAATCTACAGAGTCTTGGATGATGAGAAGAAGAATATAAACATCCACGTCTGCTTCCCTCATAGTGCAATGAGCACTCATAGGCCACATCCATGAAAAAAGAACAAGTATAGAGATCGTGCAAGAGGAGTGCACATAGGGATGGGCAACGCACAGCTCAGAAGCTGCAGGACTCCTGGAGCCCTTTCTGGGGTGTTTCCATGTTGTTCCTCCTGAGGCAGGAGGTCCCGGGGAAGTGTGTCACTCTGCTAGGCTCACCCGGCCTCCTCTCTGAAGGGTCCATTGCTGTGCTTGGTTGGTCATAGTCCACCTTCCAACTTCTGGTGGGACCAAAATCTTTGGCAAGAGCTTCACCTTCTTTCAGAAAGGTCCAGAGCCCTTCTCCTTGGACAGGGAGAAGTCTTTCCAGGTCTGCTCTGTTGGAGTCTGGGCTCTGAGGCTTCCCATCCCCTGATGCCCAGTTCCTGGTGCCAAGCACTGTCTTCCCAACTGTCTCTCTTAAAGGTGGGGGCCAGGAAGCAATATGCCCAAACTCTGAGTCGCACAAGTTGCCACTGGAAGAGTCGGAAGGGTGGAACAGATCCCTGAGCACACTGTCATGGTGACCACCTCCTCGAGGCACTAACTGGCTTTTTATCTAGACTACAAGAGGTGAACTTGGTCCTCTCAGCCAGGCATTCAAGACTTCCTGGGCCCCAGCTCTTACTTTCATCTAATGTTTGCTTTTTACCCTATTGACTGAGCAACTTGACTAGTGACTGGAAGTGGTCTTCATGCTTTGATGTTATCAAGCTGTTTAGGAAACTCCTTCCAGCTTCAGATTTCTTAGGTGGGTCAGGAAAACCCCAATTTGATCAGAAACTGCCCCTCGTCAACCAGTTTTGCAAAGACAAGGAAGGCAGAAGATTGATATTGATTTGAGAAATGAATAATTAGCTAAGAAGTGGGTGTCTGAAAAGGAATCTGGACTTCCAGGAAGGAATATAATATATATAATATATATATATATATAAAATATATAATATAAGGAAACACGGCTAAAAATATTTAGATGACAGATACTTGGCCAGGGTTGAAGTACAATCCTCTCTTTATTTCCCATTTATTGTGTACACAGCTTGTATAGCCATCTTTGTGTGGCCATTGCCTCTCTCATTAGATTGTGAGCTTGTGGAGGCAGACTGTCTTTTGGTTATTTTAGTATCTCCAGTACTTAGCACTTAGTAGGCACTTTTAAAAAATGCTTATTGACTGACTGACTGACTGACAACAAAGAAGGAATTCTAAGAATCTATCTTGCAAGTCTATCCAAAAGGCTATCAAGTAAAAGCGATGAATAAGGAGGAAACTACCTACAAATATCACAAATAGTTAAAATGAAGAAGACTAGTAGGTGAGACCCTCATCATGTCACAGGAGACAAATGTAAGGAAGGGACTAATAGTAAAATCCAGTTTCAAATGCCCAAAATGTAGGAAAAATTTCTTAAGAATAGTCAATTTTAGGGGGCAGCTGAGTGGCTCAGGGGATTGAGAGCCAGGCCTAGAGATGGGAGGTCCTAGGTTCAAATCTGGCCTCAGACATTTCCCAGCTGTGTGACCCTGGGCAAGTCACTTCACCCCCATTGCCTAGCCCTTATTGCTCTTCTGCCCTACAACCAATACACAGTATTGACTCCAAGATGGAAGGTAAGGGTTAAAAAAAAAAAGAATAGTCAATTTTGATCAATTGAGTCAAATTCTTCAAGCCAGGTAATCATTAATTAATTAATCATGATTTTAATTGATTGGAAGAAGACCAAATCCTCTAACAATGCCGAACTTCTTGATATCAGAAGACCCAACACACTGGAAGAGACCTTCTTTTATAACCTTAAAGTAAGTCGTTTTCTATTCAAATACAAAGAAAAATATAAGAATAGTCATACCCTTCAAAGGATGAAGACACCCAGCAACACTGTTCATTGGTTAGTTCAACTTGGAAAGAACGCTTATTCGTCCATAGGTTAGGTCAGCTAGGAAGCCCCTCTTATTTGGTGAAAGAGATCTTCTGACCATGACCTAAGAGTCACTTGATGGCTATCGGCAGGAGAAGGATGTTCTCTGGGCCTACTCTGGAGAAGGATGGGTGGTGATGGAGAACACTAGCCAGTGACGCATCCCTGGTCACAAGTCACACAAGTTAGGTGCTCAATACATCAACTGAGAGAAGGTTGGGGCTGACTCTACCGCCTAAGTTAAAGCAGTTTTAAAACTTTACTAAAATACAAATGAGGGGGCAGCTGGGTGGTTCAATGATGGAGAGCCAGGCCCAGAGACAGGAGGTCCTGGATTCCAATCTGGCCTCAGACACTTCCTAGCTGGGTGACCCTGGGCAAGTCACTTGACCCCAAGAATTGGGGAGCTCTTTCCACACCTGCCCTTCCTGATGCCTGATATGACCAAAACATTTATAATAAAGTAAAATAGTTCAGCAAAACTGGCAAAACAGCCATATTCAACAACCTCAGAGATATTCTGCCCCTAGTTTCACTTACCCTCGAAATCATTGTAAAAATCATAGAATTGGGATAAAGTTCTTTAGGACCAAAAATAGCCTCGAGAGGGAATCTGTGCTTGGTTGCCTTTCAGAGTTTTTGTCGTTGATTTTGTTGTCCTCGTTTGATGATTTTCCCCCTTATTTCAGTACGCGTCGCTCAATACCCATTTTGCCATTTTCCAGAAATCCTTGTGTTTTTCCATTTCTTTCTTGGCCCACGTCCTTTGCATAGACCAACCCTCCCATGGAGACCGCTGTGGAGGCTGGATGGGTTTGCCCAAAGGTTCTCATGCATTTCCCCAAGCTGACTTTTGATCTTAAGGAAAATTCTTTCCAGGAAAGGCCAGTCAGAGAAGGCAGGAGGTGAAGCCAAGCAGAGAGATGGCTGTCACTCTAACCTGGCCCATGATCCCACCAAGGCAAATAGAGCATGTAAGGTGGATGTCCAGCCCCTATGGGGAGGAGGGCAGGAAGCAAGAGAAAAGAATTTGCTAGGATCAGAAGTGAGGTGCTGACCACAAATCCGAATGAGAAAGCCATGAATGGACATGCACGAGCATCCTGGGACAGGGAAATAATAATAATAATAACTAGAAGTTTTATACTGCTTTAAGGTTTGTGAAGAACTTTCCAAATAAAATTTCATTTGATCTTTGAAACAATCCTGAAAGTGTTATGATTGTGCCCATTTTGCAGATCAGGAAACTGAGTCAGATAGAGATTGAGTGATTTGCCCAAAGGTGTGGAAGTAAGAAGGAACTGAAATGTGACTGGAACTCAAGTCTTCCTGACTACAGGTCCAGTATTCTATCCACTACCCCACTTAGCTTCCTGACAAAGAAGTTCCTATAGAGACAGACAGGGAAAGAGCTGGGCTATATCCCACACAAAGACGGAGGGACATAGATGTAAACAAAGGAGACCGAGAGAGGGAGGCGAGACAGATGAGAGGAAAACCAGGACCAAGGTATGGTCAGAAGGGCTCGGTAGTGGACAGTGTCCAGCAGGGAGCGTTCCACATTCTTCAGAGGGCTTGAGGAGGACAAGGCCTGAGAAGATCCCTGAAGAGAGCATTGCGGGACACCTCAGAGAGAGTGATTTAAACTCGCCATGCTTGTGACCTTGACCAAAACCAGGTGAGGCAAATGGAAAAACATGCTAACGCTCCCAATGGAGAAATGAAGAGTCTGAATCTCAAGGTGAAGCTGGCTTTCCCGTGGTCACACAGCCAGGGATGCTTGAGGGAAGTGGGAGGGGGAGGACTTACACACACACACACACACACACACACACACACACACACACACACATACACTCACACACATACTCACACACTCACACACTCAAACACACACATTCAAACACACATACACATACTCACACTCACACACACTCACACTCACATACACACATTCACACTCTCACACACTCAAACACACACACTCAAACACACACTCATGCACACTCACGCACACATACTCACACAACTCACACTCACTCACACACATACTCACACACACTCACATTCACATACACACATTCACACTCACACACACTCAAACACACATACTCAAACACACACTCACACACACTCACGCACACATACTCACACAACTCACACTCACACACACTCACACACACACATACACTCACACACATACTCACACACTCACACTCAAAAACACACATTCAAACACATACACATACTCACACTCACACACACTCACACTCACATACACACATTCACACTCTCACACACTCAAACACATATACTCAAACACACACTCACACACACTCACGCACACATACTCACACAACTCACACTCACTCACACACTCACACACATACTCACACACACTCACATTCACACACACACATTCACACTCACACACACTCAAACACACATACTCAAACACACACTCACACACACTCACGCACACATACTCACACAACTTACACTCACATACACACACTCACACACACATACACTCACACACATACTCACACACTCACACACTCAAACACACACATTCAAACACACATACACATACTCACACTCACACACACTCACACTCACATACACACATTCACACTCTCACACACTCAAACACACATACTCAAACACACACTCACACACACTCATGCACACATACTCACACAACTCACACTCACTCACACACTCACACACATACTCACACACTCACATTCACATACACACATTCACACTCACACACACTCAAACACACATACTCAAACACACACTCACGCACACATACCCACACAACTCACACTCACATACACACACTCACACACAATCACACACTCACATACACACATTCACACTCTCACACACTCAAACACACATACTCAAACACACACTCACACACACTCACGCACACATACTCACACAACTCACACTCACTCACACACTCACACACATACTCACACACTCACATTCACATACACACATTCACACTCACACACACTCAAACACACATACTCAAACACACACTCACACACACTCACGCACACATACTCACACAACTCACACTCACATACACACACTCACACACAATCACACACTCACATACACACATTCACACTCTCACACACTCAAACACACATACTCAAACACACACTCACACACACATACACACTCACACACACACACACACACACACACACACACACACACGCTACCCTGACCTCCTGTGCTGTGCTCTTGCCTCTATATTGCCTGTCACTCTCCCAGGATCTGAATCCATGAATCAACTAATTCTTCTTTTCATCCTGCCTTGCTGTCCATTGACTCCGCCATGTCCTACCACCCCTCTTCAGTATGAAATGGATATTTAACCAGTGTATTCTGTTCATCTGCCTTTGTTGTAGGAAACAAGAAGACTAGCACGAGCCACTCTGTGGTTTAGGGGAAGCGTTTCTCTTTCCTGGAAGTACCCACAGCTCATTTTACAAGTCTCCCTCTCATGACCTTAGACATCATGTGTGGGTTGGGGCTCTCTTGGGATCCTCTGGGGGTAGGTCTTCTCCTAGAGTGAGGACTTTTTAAAAAAATTCTCACTTTCCATCTTGGAATCAATACTGTGTATTGGCTCCAAGGCAGAAGAGTGTTAAGGGCTAGGCAATGGGGGTCAAGTGACTTGCCCAGGGTCACACAGCTGGGAAGTGTCCGAGGTCAGATCTGAACCTAGGACCTCCCATCTCTAGGCCTGGCTTTCCATCCACTGAGCCACCCAGTTGCCTCCTAGAGAGGGTACTTCAATGAATGAAGTCTGTGCGGAAGCATCCTTCCAGGTAATGACAAGTCCTGGGCTAGGTTTTTCTCACGAATGCTCTGAAGCATTTTGGCATCATTAACTCCAGAGAGAACCAACAGCAGCGTCTGGCTACACTGCTCCATCGCAGGGAGGAGGAAGGTTGGCAGAGAGGAGTCCACACTGGTTCAAAGAAATACATCTATTTTGTTGCTAGTTGTCATTCTTCACTGAAGAAAATCTCTTCTGGGGCTAGCGCCCTCTCCATGATGGCCTTTGAGGATCTCCTGGCGAAAGCTGGAGAGAAGGCAGGATTCCAGATCCTTCAGGTCCTTTCCTTGGCTGTCCCTCTTGTGTTTATAGGCGGCCATGGCCCTAGAAAATTTCATTGCCACCACCAGCTCTTGGTCTGCTTGCTTGACAATATTTCAGCTTTGCTCAGTGTCAGAGAGGACCTTAATTTTATTTTGCTACTGAAGGTTTCCATCCCTTGGATTCCAATGGGAACCTAGAGAGGCATCACCAATTCTTCTGACCACAGTGGCAGGCTGGCTGGAGATGGAGCCATGTGCGGATGGCCGGGTTTAGGACCAAAACAGTGTCACTTCTTCCTCCGTGACTGAGGTAAGAGGCTCTTCCTGCCGCCCCGTGCCCACCCCGGGAAGATTTGATCGCTTTTTGAAAAGGTCACACCGATGTGGAATTTTATTTTCTGGGTGAATAACAGAATCAGATTCCTCTCCTCTACCACCCCTCTCACCCACCGCTCTCCTGGTGATAAAATTAGTGGGGGATCCATGGGTCTGCTTGGCTGCCAAAGACCAAATCAACAGTACACAGAGAGTTATTCTGCAGATTTTCTTCATACTCAAAGCACAGGCTCATCTTTATAGGGATAAAATGTCACAGAGCTTCCGAAATCTTACATGGAATGTGAAGTAGATAAGCAGTCGGGCTACCATGGAACTTTAGAGAAAGCAAAAGGCAAAGATGAGGGAATCCATGTGAGAAGGGGGGAGTTAAAGACGTCTGCAAGGAAGGTGAGGGTCAAGAGAGAGCGAAGTGTATCATGAAATGGACTGCGCCGTTGGTAAAGAAGCCGAGTCCTCCTCAAATCATCGGGGCAAGAAGTTAACCAGCTTCTTTTCCATCACAGTCTTTCTTTTACCCCAATGGTAGCACGATCCCTGCATCCAGAATTCTCACAATCCCCTCTGTGATTCTACTGGGAGACAAGCATGTTGAAATCTCCCCAATTGAGGATTTGGGGAGATTAATATCCCTAACCTCCCCAATGAATCATTTCAAATATCCAGTTTATACCTCTAAAGATTCTCTTACTAGAGGTGTATAGAATGCCACACTTTCTAAGGGGGGATTACAACAGTTTGGGGGTAAGAAGGAAATAAAAGAAAAAGCAAAAAATGATTAATGGATGTATTGACAAAAAGTCAATTGGGGGCACTCCCCTTTGGCGTAAGAGTTTACATTCAGAATAAATGATGTGTTCAACCCCCTTCAGTTCAGTTCATTATATCCCCAAGTCCACTCTGGATCTTTTGATGCAGTGTGTGGTTTCTGTAGGCTTCCTTATGGCACTTTCTTCAAAAGATTTGCTTTCTTGATTCGAGGTGTTGCCGAGTTTCTTTTCCGGAAATTTCTCCAAAAGATTTCAAACCTTGGATTTTAGGATAATTATACAATTCTCCCTGAGGACGGTGTGGCCCAACACCAAAATCACCCCGGGATGCACGGCTGAGTTATGGGGTATATGAATCAATTGTCATTGGAATTTCTTTCTTACAAAACCTAGTCACTTCCAAAAGAATCTCCTGGGCAGACTCATGTGGAAAATTAATATTAAATTGGGATATTTTTTTGAGAAATGGTTTCCCTTTTGGTCCCCAAGAAGAGTTTGATTTTAAGATTTAAGAGAGAGATTTTTAAAACTACAAAACCATCTTTCCCTCAGACTATAAAACTGGATTAGGTCCA